>NC_053027.1:107768379-108044134 GCF_003073215.2 Triticum urartu
CCGACAGCCCAAAACTACTTCCAAGATTATTTTGACATTTAAAAATATTTATAGCATTTAAATGTCCAAATGCAAATACTTTAAGATTTAATTCAAAGATCCAAAGTGTTCTAGAAAAGTGAGCACCATTTTTGGCAGAGGTTATGGACCAAGGCAAAGATTATGTACATTTTAGAGGGGCATTTCAGGATCATTGAAAAGATTTAATTTTGACCCTAGTTGAATTCATTTGCTACTAGGGTTTAACAGTCCCCATTTCAAATTCATTTGGAATTTAAACATGATGACATGATTGATCAAGTAAAGACAATAGGGCTGAGCTAGGGCTGTGACAACTACCAAAGAAAATTACCATGCTCTTATAAAGGACTCTCAAAATGATATAAGTGAGGCATGATAGATCAATAATTTCTATAAAGTAAAACCACCACCATGCTCTAAAAGATATAAGTGAAGCGCTAGAGCAAAATTATCTAGCTCAAAAGATATAAGTGAACCACAAAGAGTATTCTAATAAATTCTGATTCATGTGTGTCTCTCCAATAGGTATGTACAGCAAGGATGATTGGGGTAAACTAAAAATCAAAGACTCAAATCATACAAGACGCACCAAGCAAAACACATATCATGTGGTGAATAAAAATATAGCCTCAAGTAAAGTTACTGATGGATGAAGACGAAAGAGGGGATGCCTTCCGGGGCATCCCCAAGCTTAGGCTTTTGGTTGTCCTTGAATTTTACCTTGGGGTACCTTGGGCATCCCCAAGCTTAGTCTCTTGCCACTCCTTATTCCAAAATCCATCAAATCTTTACCCAAAACTTGAAAACTTCACAACACAAAACTCAGCAGAAAATCTCATGAGCTCCGTTAGTATAAAAAAACAAATCACCACTTTAAGGTACTGTAATGAACTCATTATTTATTTATATTGGTGTTAAACCTACTGTATTCCAACTTATCTATGGTTCATACCCCCCTATACCAGCCATAGATTCATCAAAATAAGCAAACAACCCACGAAAAACAGAATCTGTCAAAAACAGAACAGTCTGTAGTAATATGTAGGTTCCGAATACTTATGTAACTCCAAACATCCTGATAAATTACGACGTCCTAAATAATTGGTATGTTGATCTACTGCAGTTGGAATTTCTATTTTATCGCTCTCTGGTAAAAAATTAAAATTATTCTCGTGAGCGCATACTTTATGATTTTTCAGCAAGATCAAACAACAATCATCCAAGAAGATCCTAAAGGCTTTACTTGGCACAAACACTAATTAAAACACAAAAAACACAATCATAACATAGGATAGATGATTTATTTATTACTAACCACAAACCAAAAACAAGAAACAAAAATAAAATTGGGTTGTCTCCCCACAAGCGCTATTGTTTAACGCCCCTAGCTAGGCATAAAACAAGAATAGATCTAGGTATTATCATCTTTGGTATGCAATCCATAAGTGGCTATTATAATAGATTCATAAGGTAATTTAATTTTATTCCTAGGAAAGTGTTCCATGCCCTTCCTTAATGGAAATTGGAATCTAATATTTCCTTCTTTCACATCAATAATTGCACCAATCGTTCTAAGGAAAGGTCTACCAAGAATAATAGGACAAGTAGGATTGCAATCCATATCAAGAACAATGAAATCTATGGGCACATAATTCCTATTTGCAACAATAAGAACATCATTAATCCTTCCCATACGTTTCTTAATGGTGGAATCTGCAAGATGCAAATTTAAAGAACAATCATCAAATTCAGGGAAACCTAGCACATCACACAAAGTTTTAGGAATCATGGAAACACTAGCACCCATAAAGCATAGCATTCATGATCTTTAATTTTAATTTTAATAATAGGTTCCTGTGACAGCCTAGTTTTTGCCCTCTTTTCTTTGCCTGATTTTCAGTTGGTTTGAATTTGAAATTTGGAGTTTTGAATCTTTTCATATGGACTTAAACACTTGGGTACCCCTTGGCTTTCTCCCAAGTGTCCCATTTCCCTCTCTAACCATCATTCCCACTTTGGTTCACCTCAAAATAATATTTGGAATAATTTTCTTAAATGCAAAATATTAATTTCCCTCTCTTAAACCCCAGCTAGCTCAATGTGCTCCAAAGCAACCCCAATTTTTCTTGCCCACAAAAATCTAAGAAAATTAACAAATATTCTTTGAACCCTAGGGCACCTTCCTGAGCAAAAATATTTCATCACTTTCTGGAGTATTTTTGCTATAGAAAATATTTTCTGTTCTGGACAGAAATGGTGGTTTCTACAGCAACTACCATTTTACTTTCTCCATTGTGGCTGATTTTTCTTATGCATCATCACCTTAGTAGATGATTTCTAACCTCCAAATCCCAGCTCCCAACTCCCAGCCATTTGACCACAGTAAGCTCTCAAAGTTACTGATCAGAAACTTACTAGGCATCTGAAATCTATCCTACTGCGTCTAGGTCCAAACCAAAGCGTGGTAATCTTCAAAACTACCACGAACAACAAGCCAGACATGAAATTTGGACTTAGGTCGGCTTAAGGGCAGAGTTCACGCAGTGACCACACGTGTACACGATGCCAACCTGCATGTCGACGCGCCATGCGTCGTGCCCGAGCTTTTGTTGCTCGCGTGCTCGCTGCCCCGACTGCATAAGATTGCCAAAATTCGCCACAATCTTCGTCCAAGCTCTCTTAACTCCCTCCTGGCGCTCGTCGATGCTGCAGCGAGCACGGGCGCGATTTGGCCAACGCAACAGTGTGGTGCGCACTGTGCTCGTCGTCACCCCAGTGCCCCTGTGCTCGTCCCCCGTGAGCTGCGTCGCCTTCTCCTCCTCTCACAGACGCTGTTCATCACCGGGCGCTGTGTCCAGGTGTCCACCGCGGGGCCCGAACCCCCCTCGATGCTCGGCTATAAATGGAGCCCTCCCCAGCCTCCTCGAGCACCATCCACACCTGCCACACACTCCACAATCTCGTAGATAGCCGTAGCTCCAGCCCCTCCCCGAGCTTGAGCTCGCTGGCGATCCCCCTGGGTCGTCTTCATAGCTCCAGCCCCTCCCAGGCCTGGGCAACCCTTCTAGGGCCTCCGTCGCTGTCCGGTGGTGCTGTTCCGCCTGGTTGGAGCCCCTGGAGTCGCCTCTGTTCGCCGCCGTCTTCGTCTCTGGCGACCTCCGCTCTCTGCCTCCGCTAGAGTGGTTGATTACGACGCTGTCCGACCACCCCTGGCTACTCTACGGGTACGGGCAGGTGCGCCTCCATCTCCTGTCTTGATCCCCCCTCTTGTTTTGGCCAAGAAGCCCTTGTCGCCGGCGTGTGCTCCGGCGAAGCCGCACCATCCTCTGTTTCCTTCTCCCTCTCCCCCTCACCTGACTAGCGGGGCCCGCTAGTCAGCCACTCAGTACGCGCGTGAAGCGGTATGAGTGGTGGCGCTCCGAGGCTTTACGCCTTCGATGTCACCCCCCCAGTCTGTTTTTATTTAAATTCAAATTTCATATTTTTCCAAAGAGCTTCAAACAGCCAAAACTCTTTAACCATAAGTCCAAATGAATTGATTCTTTTTGCATTGTGTTCTTTGTAAAGAAATCTAACAGCTCACCAAAAATGGGATTTTCCCCTGCTGTCTAGATTTTTTGGTGAATTTCAGAAGGGTTCTTGATGTTTTCTTTTTGTGTTTATAAATATTTTTAGAGGGTGAGGCTTGTCTTGAGGATCACAAGGAGGCTTGTGAACCTCATCTGTACTAAGGCAAGCCATAGCAACATTTTCATGGTGCCATTACAATATTTGTGATTTTCCTACTTGAATGAATGATTTAATCCATGCATTTAAATCACTATTATGTTATTTATATTCTGTTAGTTTCTTGTTTAAGTTAATATGCTTGATTTACAGAATGTTTAAAGCTAACTAAGTTCATAAAGAAACTAGAATTAATTTTTGTTATGAAAGAGTAATATAGTGGATATAAGTAATTATATCGAGTTATTTTTCTTGCATGAGAAAAATGATAAATTTGCTAGAAAAGATTCTGTTTAAAGTAAGGTTTAATCCTAACCAGAGAAGTGTCATGAGTTGTTGATGTTTATGCTTAGTGTGGATATACTTGACTCAGTCATTTCCGTGGATATGTGATGCATATGTTAGTGTTGCATTTCATGGCATACTATGACACCGGTTATTTTCACTTTATGTTGAACCTGATAATAACTCAACTTGAATATATCGTTGATCGGGTCGTGGTGCCACTGAATCGATTTTTCCCAGTGCAACCACATTTGCCTTTATGGGAAGGCCTTCATTCGGTTCGTTGTCATGCCTCCGGTCGGTGCCTCCAACGAGGGAAGGTTATGGGCATGCGGTACCCTGGCCCGGTAAGCAGACATAACCTTGTGTGCCCGTTGTTGAGATTTTGGTACCATGTCCCCATGTTGGACAGTTTATGTTTTGGCCACGACGGTGGTCGTTGTGTCTTTGGTAGACACGGGGCCACCCAGGAGTAGCCCAGTGGGGAGTGAGTCAGAGTGGCCGGGAGAGTGTCATGACAATGGAGGGGTTTCGTCAGAATGCCGTTGGTCCACTCGAATGGGAGTGCGAGGCCATGGGTTCCGTGGTGTGGGTACAGTGTGCTACCTCTGCAGAGTGTATTAATCTATCGATAGCCGAGTCCACGGTTACGGACATGCTCGAAAGTAGGTCACACCATGGGTCAACGTTTAATAAATCTTGCACACTAAGTTATGAACTTTGGACTGTTGATGATGGCAGGAAGGAGATCTTGTTGTTTAAGACCAAGTGTTGGTCGTGGTTGTGATCGTCGAAAGGATGACCGTTTGAGACCAAATAGTGGCCGTGGTTGTGGTCGCCGAAAAGATCACGAGATATCCCTAGTTTGAGGTTGGTACGTTTGTGATCCAAGAGCGATCACCGTTGGTAAGCCAGTCCGAGAGATTTTTCTCACAAGAGCATGATCACAACATGTTGGCTATATTGTTGCATTACTAATAATTGGTTAATTATCATGATATTGTTTGTCATTATGTTTATATTTGTTGTGAGCTTGCAAGTACATTCAATGTACTGACCCGGCGTGTCATGCCAGATTTCAGGAAGGCCTCGTTGGAGAGGAGTGCTGTCAGAGTCTAGATCGTGTCCACATCGGTGTCCCTGTGCTATGGAGTTCCGCTACGACGTTGTTCCGCTGCCGCATAGTAGTTATGATCGAGGCCTCTTTATGTTCACTAAATAATGTACATATTGTTCAATCGCACCGTGTGTGCCGCTTGGCCTCATTACCTGTTGTAATATAAACTTTGATCTGCTACCATCAATAAAGCGGTTGTTTTCTGTACCAAGATGTTGTGTGTTGTTAGAAGATAGGGTCTCTGGGCGGGCAATGCATGGTAAACCGGTTGCTTTGAGCCGGGGTGCCACAACGCTTGGTATCAGAGCCGCGCTGACAGTAGGCCATGCTAGACTACGACGTGTTAACTGGACGTTAGATACGAGTTTAAGTTGAGTGCCTGTAGCATTTGTAGCTGGTTGTTGCATTGCATGCACTTGTTTTATTTTTATGCTAACCTACTAATGGTTGTGAGTGTAGATGGCTCCGGTGCCGTATCCGTGCCAGTTGCAGCCGATGCCGTTCACGTCGCCGCATCTCCTTAGTAACGAGTGGCATCGGCTGTACCCCCTCGGTGACGATCCAGTCTATCGTGTGTACCGGGAGCGTCTAGCTGACTCAGTGTATGAGTATCACGCAGTGGTTACTCTGCGCACCAGTTCTGATTCCAGCACTTACAGTCGTATCTCTCGGAGCGGTTACGCTTCTACCACTTCTCAGGCTGTCCAGTTTGCTGCGTTCGAGGTCCTTGTCGAGCTTCGTTCCAACAAGGTCCGGGTGAGAACCACCCAAGTTTCTACTACTATCCATCTCTGCACGACAATGGTCATGTCCGTTTCCCTATCATTGATCTGGAGTCTGATAGTGTTGCTAGCCACCTTGCTCGTTATATCACCGCTAGCTATCTTATGATCCACGAGCTGGCTCGAGAGCTGACTCGCGCTCGTACTGCTTTAGCCTCTTCTTTAGTCTCTACTAGATTTGCCACTGCTCCATCCTCCCTGGTAGTTACTCCTTATATTGTAGCAAGTTGTAGTTCCCCTGTTTCACCGGTTACTCCTCCGAGTAGCTCGGGCGCCGCGACCGTGAATCCTCTCACTGCCCCTACCGAGTGGGTTTCACTTATCACTAGTCCTGTAGCCCCGATGCTTCACCCCACACCTGTCCCTGAGGGAGAGCCCTCGAGGCAACATCGTCGTGTTACCTTTAACCTGGAGGTCTCAGTTAACCTCGTCAGTTCAGGATCCGAGTCCGCTTCAAGAGAGGACCCCGCAACACCAGTAGAGCAGTAGAGCTTCTGAGTATTCGCAGTCGTGAGGATGGTGTACGAGTGTAGTCGTACGAGTCATGAGGTTTTGTTTCATGTATGAGATTAGTTGAACCTGGCATGTTGTTTATCTTTCATGTATGAGTCTATGTATAATTATGTTGGAACTCTATTTTATTCACCGTATTTTCGTCGTCATTTCAGTTTTTTCTCGGGCTTTTATTACTGGCTTTTCCCCAATTTATTTTGAATGTTTCTCATCTCAATTGTGTTGTCTTGGGAAAAAGCCACAATAGGATGCCGCGGGGAGGCAGCAGTAGCAACGTTCGCGAGGGTACTCCTGTTCGTCGTTCCGCACGATAGGCGGGACACTCCCCCGAGCCGTACGTTCCACCACCGCCTCCACCGCCAAATCTGCCCTCCACCGAGCAAATTTTGCGTATGTTTGAGGAAAGATGGAATAATGATCTGATTGAAATATTAAGAAGTGTGCAAGATATGGTTGGACATAATGGAAATCAGAACGATCATCACTCCAAGCTATAAGATTTTCAGAGGACCAAGCCTCCCAGTTTCAGTCAGGTTATTGACCCCTTGGATGCAGACGATTGGTTGCGAACCATTGAGAGCAAACTTGAGGTTGCTCGTACTAAAGAAGATGATAAAGTTCCATTTGCAACTCATTATCTTGTAGGCGATGCTGCCATATGGTGGGAAAATATAAAAGCCAAGTGGGCTGTTGATGAAGAAATCACCTGGTCAAAATTCAAGGATCAGTTCCGGAAATATCATATCCCTACTGGAATTATGAAGACTAACCAGCGTGAATTTCTCGCGCTTCTCCAAGGAAATCAGTCTGTGGGTGAATATTTGCAAAAATTCAATCATCTGTCACGTTACTCCCTATATGACGTGGCTACTGAAGAAAGAAAAATTGATAGATTTCTTGGTGGATTAAACCTGCAACTCCGGTGTACCCTCAGTATGTTTGATTTCCCAGATTTCCAAACTCTGGTTAAAAAGGCTTTCATTGCTGAAAGGGAACACAAGCTTGTATCGGATAATAGGCCTGCTAACAACGACCACAAGCGCAAGTTTGAGTCAATGAAGGATGGGCAACCCGTGCCAAAGGCTCATACCTGGCAGCAGACTCAGGTGGAATACAAGCCCAATTGGCAACAAAATGTTAATAAGACCAGCACCCAAGTCAAGAATGTCGTGACCAACCCATTGCACGAGGAGTGCCAGCGCAACAATTCTTGCTTCAGTTGTGGGCAAACCGAACATTATGCCAGACAGTGTCCCAAGAACAGCAAGGCGAAGGCTCTATTCAGGCCACAAGTCAACTTTATGGAATCATGCCCAAACCAGCAAAACATCACTGGGCACGTTCATCACCTCTCCGCCGATGAAGCCCAAGAGAACCCCGAAGTCGTCATTGGTATGTTTTCTGTTAATAACATACCTGCAGTAATTTTATTTGACTTTGGGGCTTCCCACTCTTTTATTTCTCGGAGTTTTGTTACCCAAAACAAATTTCCTTGTTCGCTTTTGGGCAAGAATATGCTGGTACAAACCCCGGGATCCCTAATCAAGAGCAATCCGGTCTGCCGTAATCTGGAAATCAATATGAACGGAGTCTATTTTCCAACTTCTTTGATAATTATCGAGTTTGCTAAGTTGGATGTTATCTTGGGTATGAACTGGCTGACTCAATATCAAGTATGCATAAATTGCGCGACCCGAGAAGTCACTTTGACCAGTCAGAAGGGGCAGATTACCAAATTCTATGCTCGTAGAAGCATACCCAATAAACAAATGGTCTTCACCGCTGTGGCTGAATTGGAATTAATTTCGGTGGTCAGTGAGTTTCCTGATGTATTTCCAGAAGAGCTGCCAGGCATGCCACCAGATCGAGAGCTTTATTTTGCAATAGATCTTGTGCCTGGAACCGCACCTTTATACAAGAAGTATTACCGGATGCCCTCATCAGAATTAGTGGAGCTAAAGAAACAACTTGATGAAGTGCTCCAGAAAGGATATATCCATCCCAGCTCTTCACCATGGGGATCACCTGCTATCTTCGTGGACAAAAAGGATGGCAGCCTCCGCATGTGTGTGGATTACTGTCAGCTGAATGATGTCACTATCAAAAACAAATATCCGTTGCCAAGGATTGATGACTTGTTTGATCAGCTCAGTGGGGCCAAGGTATTCTCCAAGATTGATTTATGGACAGGATATCATCAGCTCAAGATTAAAAAGGAAGATATTCCTAAGACCGCATTCACCATTCGATACGGTCTTTATGAATATACAGTTATGTCCTTTGGTCTCACCAACACCCCTACCTTCTTCATGGATATGATGAACAAAGTATTCATGGACTTCCTCGATAAGTTCATGGTAGTCTTCATCAATGACATACTTATTTACTCAAGAAGTGAAGAAGATCACAAAGAACACCTCCGGACAGTGTTACAACGACTCCGCGATCATCAGCTATACGCCAAATTCAGTAAATGCAAATTTTGGCTCAAGCAAGTTGGATTTCTTGGACATGTGCTATCCGCCAAAGGTATAGCCGTGGACCCGATCAAAGTAAAGGATGTGCTCGATTGGTTGCCACCCACAACCATATCATAGATCCGGAGTTTTCTTGGATTAGCCGGTTACTACCATCATTTCATTGAAGGGTTTTTCAAGATTGCTAAACCCATGATGGAGCTACTCAAAAAGGATAAGAAGTTTGAATGGACTGAGGATTGTGAGAAAAGTTTCAATGAGCTAAAGATACGGCTGACGAATGCACCTGTGTTGACTCTTCCTAATATCTACTGTAGTTTTGATGTATACTGTGATGCCTCCAGACAAGGACTTGGATGCGTACTTATGCAAGATGGCAAGGTAGTAGCCTATGCATCACGACATCTACGACCCCATGAAGGAAATTATCCTACTCATGGTCTAGAATTGGCCGCGGTAGTTCATGCTCTAAAAAATTTGGAGACACTATCTTATCGGGAAGAGGTGCCAAATTTTTACCGATCACAAAAGTCTCAAGTATATATTTACTCAGCCAGATTTAAACCTCCGTCAACGAAGATGGCTTGATTTAGTCAAGGATTATGGTCTTGGAATAAATTACCACCCGGGTAAGGCTAACATGGTTGTCGATGCACTCAGTCGAAGGCCTGTCAGCCTAAATGTCATATTGAAATCCTTGCCTCCTGAACTTCAAGAGGAGATTGCTCAGCTCAACCTGGTCATAGTTGATGCCGGCCTTGCTAATATTTTGGAAGTTGCCCCCACACTTGAGGAAGAGATCCGCAAGGACCAGCCAGCTGACACCATCCTGCAGAAACGTGCCAAGAATATGGTAACAGGACAGACCTCAGATTTCTCGAAGGATCAATTTGGTACCCTCCGCTTCCGTGGAAGGATTTGTGTACCCAATCAAGCGGATTTAAAGCAGTAAATCCTGTCAGAAGCACACGAATCTTCGTATTCCATTCACCCTGGAGGTATGAAAATGTATGAAGACCCTCGACAAATATTCTGGTGGGATGGAATGAAGAAAGATATTGCCTATTTTGTGGCATGTTGCGACATATGCAACAAGGTGAAGGCGGAGCATCAGAAGCCAGCCAGACTTCTCCAACCGTTGCTAGTTTCACAATGGAAATGGGATGATGTCTGCATGGATTTCATCACAGGACTACCTAAGACTCAGCGAGGCAATGATGCAATCTGGGTCATAGTGGACACCTTAACCAAGGTTGCTCACTTTATCCCGATTAGAACCACATATCGAGCGGATCAACTTCCACAGATGTATGTATCCAGAATAGTCAGTCTGCAAGGAGTACCCCGAACCATCACTTCTGACCGATGTTCACTTTTTACCTCCACTTTTTGGTCACATCTCCATCAAGCCTTGGGGACAGCGCTGAAATACAGTACCACTTATCATCCTCACACTGATGGACAGACAGAGCGAGTAAACCAAATACTCGAAGATATGCTACGAACATGTGATTTGGCCCAAGGACCTAAATGGGAAGACTGTCTGCCGTATGCCGAGTTCTCTTACAACAATAGCTTCCAGACCAGTCTAAAGATGTCACCATATGAGGCTTTCTATGGCCGTAAGTGTCGCACTCCTTTAAATTGGTCTCAAACTGGAGATAGCCGTATCTTCGGAACATATCTCATGATGGAAGCTGAGAAACAAGTTTAGGAAATCAGAGACGGATTGCAATTGTCCCAATCCCGACAGAAGAGTTATTATGATGCAAAGCATCGACAGATCAGTTTTGAACCCGGAGAACACGTATACCTCCGAGTCACTCCTATGAAAGGAATCAAGAGATTCCAGACTTGTTGAAAGTTGGCACCCAGATTTATTGGTCCATTTCCAGTTATGTCACGAGTGTGTACTGTTGCATATCAGTTGGAACTACCCCCTGAATTGTCGGACGTGCACAACGTGTTTCATGTTTCACAATTGAGCTGATGCATATCGCGGCCTGAGAAAAAGACTGCTATGACTGAAATAGAGTTGGCAAAGGACTTAACATATGAAGAGAGGCCGGTTAAAATTTTGGATCAGATGAAAAGGGTCACTCGTAGTAAAGTAAGGAAGTTCTACAAGGTTCAATGGGAGCATCACACAGAGTCAGAATCAACGTGGGAACGGGAAGAATTTCTAAAGGCACATTATCCAGAATGGTTTTCCCAAGAAACCGAATCTTGAGGACGAGATTCATTCTAAGTGGGGGAGGTTTGTGATAGCCTGGTTTTTGCCCTCTTTTCTTTGCCTGATTTTCAGTTGGTTTGAATTTGAAATTTGGAGTTTTGAATCTTTTCATATGGACTTAAACACTTGGGTACCCCTTAGCTTTCACCCAAGTGTCCCATTTCCCTCTCTAACCATCATTCCCACTCTGGTTCACCTCAAAATAATATTTGGAATATTTTTCTTAAATGAAAAATATTCATTTCCCTCTCTTAAACCCTAGCTAGCTCAATGTGCTCCAAAGCAACCCCAATTTTTCTTGCCCACAAAAATCTGAGAAAATTCACAAATATTCTTTGAACCCTAGGGCACCTTCCTAAGAAAAAATATTTCATCACTTTTTGGACTATTTTTTGCTACAGAAAATATTTTCTGTTCTGGACAGAAATGGTGGTTTCTACAGCAACTACCATTTTACTTGCTCCATTGTGGCTGATTTTTCTTGTGCATCATCACCTTAGTAGATGATTGCTAACCTCCAAATCCCAGCTCCCAACTCCCAGCCGTTTGACCATAGTAAGCTCTCAAAGTTACTGATCAGAAACTTACTAGGCAGTTAAAATCTATCCTACTGCGTCTGGGTCCAAACCAAAGTGTGGTAATCTTCAAAACTATCACGAACAACAAGCCAGGCATGAAATTTGGACTTAGGTCGGCCTGAGGGCAGAGTTCATGCGGTGACCACGCATGTACACGATGCCAACCTGTGTGTCAACACGCTCTACGTCGCGCCCGAGCTTCCGTTGCTCGTGTGCTCGCTGCCCCGACTGCCTAAGCTTGCCAAATTTTGCCACAATCTTCGTCCAAGCTCTCTTAACTCCCTCCTGGCGCTCGCCGATGCCGGAGCTCACCACAGTGAGCACAGGCGCGGTCCGGCCAACGTAACAGTGCGGTGCGCACTGTGCTCATCGTCACCCCAGTGCCCCTGTGCTCGTCCCCATTCGCCCACAGTCCCCGCGTCAGCTGCTTCGCCTTCTCCTGCTCTAACCGATGTCGTTCATCGCCGGGCACCGTGTCCATGTGTCCATCGGTGGAGCCCAAACCCTCCTCGATGCTTGTCTATAAATGGAGCCCTCCCCAGCCTCCTCAAGAACCATCCACGCCTCCCACACCCTCCACAATCTCGTAGATAGTCGTAGCCCGGCCGGGCAGGCCGCGAGCCGCCGTCCCCGAGCTCGAGCTCGCCGGCGATCCCCCTGGGTCCTATCCATAGCTCCAGCCCCTCCCAGGCCTGGGCAACCCTTCTAGGGCCTCCTCCGCTCTCCGGTGGTGCTGTTCCGCCTGGTTGGAGCCCCTGGAGTCGCCTCTGTTCGCCGTCGTCTTCGTCTCCGGTGACCTCCGCTCTGTGCCTCCGCTAGAGAGGTTGATTACGACGATGTCCGACCACCCCTAGCTACTCTATGGGTACGGGCAGGTGCGCCTCCGTCTCCTGTCTCGATCCCCCCCTCTCGTTTTGGCCAAGAAGCCCTTGTCGCCGGCGTGTGCTCCGGCGAAGCCGCACCATCCTCTGTTTCCTTCTCCCTCTCCCCCTCACCTGACTAGCGGGGCCCGCTAGTCAGCCACTCAGTACGCGCGCGAAGCGGTACGAGTGGTGGCGCTCCGAGGCTTTACGCCTTCGATGTCACCCCCCAGTCTGTTTTTATTTAAATTCAAATTTCATATTTTTCCAAAGAGCTTCACACAGCCAAAACTCTTTAACCATAACTCCAAATGAATTGATTCTTTTTGCATTGTGTTCTTTGTAAAGAAATCTAACAGCTCACCAAAAATGGGATTTTTCCCTGCTGTCTAGATTTTCTGGTGAATTTCAGAAGGGTTCTTGATGTTTTCTTTTTGTGTTTATAAATATTTTTAGAGGGTGAGGCTTGTCTTGAGGATCACCAGGAGGCTTGTGAACGTCATCTGTACTAAGGCAAGCCATAGCAACATTTTCATGGTGCCATTACAATATTTGTGATTTTCCTACTTGAATGAATGATTTAATCCATGCATTTAAATCACTATTATGTTATTTGTATTCTGTTAGTTGATTGTTTAAGTTAATATGCTTGATTTACAGAAAGTTTAAAGCTAACTAAGTTGGTAAAGAAACTAGAATTAATTTTTGTTATGAAAGAGTAATATAGTTATGAATATAAATAATTATATGGAGTTATTTTTCTTGCATGATAAAAATGATAAATTTGCTAGAAAAGATTCTGTTTAAAGTAAGGTTTAATCCTAACCAGAGAAGTGTCATGAGTTGTTGATGTTTATGCTTAGTGTGGATATAGTTGACTCAGTCATTTATGTGGATATGTGATCATATGTTAGTGCTGCATTTCATGGCGTACTATGACACCGGTTATTTTCACTTTAAGTTGAACCTGATAATAACTCAACTTGAATATATCGTTGACCGGGTCATGGTGCCACTGAATCGAGTTTTCCCAGTGCAACCGCATTTGCCTTTATGGGAAGGCCTTAATCCGTTCTGTTTTCATGCCTCTAGTCGGTGCCTCCAACGAGGGAAGGTTATGGGCGCGCGATACCCTGGCCCGGTAAGAAGACATAACCTTGTGTGCCCATTGTTGATATTTTGGTACCGTGTCCCCGTGTGGGACAGTTTATGTTTTGGCCACGACAGTGATCATTGTGTCTTTGGTAGACATGGGGCCACCCAGGACTAGCCCAGTGGGGAGTGAGTCAGAGTGGCCAGGAGAGTGTCATGACAATGGAGGGGTTTCGTCGGAATGCTGTTGGTCCACCCGAATGGGAGTGCGAGGCCATGGGTTCCGTGGTGTGGGTACAGTGTGCTACCTCTGCAGAGTGTATTAATCTATCGATAGCCGAGTCCACGGTTACGGACACGCTCGAAAGTAGGTCACACCATGGGTCAACGTTTAATAAATCTTGCACACTAAGTTATGAACTTTGCACCATTGATGATGGCGGGAGGGTCATCTTGTTATTTGAGACCAAGTGTTGGTCGTGGTTCTGATCGCCGGAAGGATCACCGTTTGAGACCAAATATTGGTCGTGGTTGTGGTCACCCGAAAGATCATGAGATATCCCTAGTTTGAGGTTGGTATGTTTGTGATCCAAGAGCGATCACCGTTGGTAAGCCAGTCCAAGCGATTTTTCTCACAAGAGCATGATCACAACATGTTGGCTATATTGTTGCATTATTAATAATTGGTTAATTATCATGATATTGTTTGTCATTATGTTTATGTTTGTTGTGAGCTTGTAAGTACATTCTATGTACTGACCTGGCGTGTCATGCCAGATTTCAGGAAGGTCTCATTGGAGACGAGTGCTGTCCGAGTCTAGATCGTGTCCACATCGGTGTCCCTGTGCTATGGAGTTCCGCTACGATGTTGTTCAGCTGCCGCGTAGTTGTTATGATCGAGGCCCCTTTATGTTCACTAAATAATGTACATATTGTTCAGCCGCACCGTGTGTGCCGCTTGGCCTCGTTACCTGTTGTAATATAAACTTTGATCCGCTAGCATCAATAAAGCGGTTGTTTTCTGTACCAAGATGTTGTGTGTTGCCAGAAGACAGGGTCTCTGGGCTGGCAATGCATGGTAAACCGATTGCTCTGAGCTGTATATTCATCTGGCACTTAATCAGTCTGCACACCAGGGATGCTCCATTTCAGTTGAACTGCACAAAAAATTTGGGTGGTTCATTTTCTCAACTGCCTCCTTTCTTGTCTGCAATGTAGAATTTTTGCGAGCTACAGGACCAAGATGAGCCAGTAAACTAGTTGGATGAAAGTAGTGGCCAAGTTGCTCAAACCTCCCTCGGCACAAGGCCACTATTTGAGGATAAACCTACAAGCAAAGTTCAGATTGTCTGTGGTGCCTCTTATGTACTCGAAAGTTTACTCGTACAAGCATTAATTTTAGCAAGAAGTGCCTCCAACTGAACAACATTTACCAGTGTGTACCCTAGGTAATTAAAGTTCGTCCATGGATGATATTGGTTGTGATCTCAATCATTTGGATGCATAAACATACTGAACATGTGTATATCTGAATCTTTTTATGAATTATCTATGAATATTGGCGTGTGATCTATCAATCATTTGGATGCATAAACATGCTGAACTTGTGTATATATGAATCTTTTGAGTTGTTGATTGTGAATGTTGGCTATGAATATGAACGTGTCATGTGAACCTGAGTTTGATACAAATGTTTACCTTTTCTATTGTACTTGTGTGTGAACTTGTTAGTATGCCTACTGTGGGATTTGTGACGTGTGGGTGTCAACGGCACACCTTCTTCCCGAGAAGAATTGCACCTGCTTTGTTAGGGTAGCAATGGCGCATCAGCTCTTTTTAATCTTTTTGCTCTGTCTTCCCCCCTCCCCCGCTCAACCCCTGTCGTAATGTTTTCGGCCTCAAAACAAACATAGTACTGCGTTGTTTTGGGGGCTTGATGAAAAATCGAGTGCTGGTTTCTGTAGGTTGGCCCGCCCAGCAAATGGGCTGCTGGTCCACCACGGACTGGGAGGCTAAAAATACAAGTTGTATGGTGCCACTAGTAGAAAAACCCCCATTCGTCCCGGTTGGTAAGGGCCTTTTGTCCCGTTTGTGAACCGGGACTAAAGGGTCGTTACTAATGCCCTAACCCTTTAGTCCCGGTTCTTACACGAACCGGGACAGATGGGCCTCCACGTGGCCGGTGCGTTGAGCCCAGGCAAGAGGGCCTTTGGTCCCGGTTGGTGGCACCAACCGGGACCAATAGGCATCCACACGTCAGCATTTCAGGGGCTGGGGTTTTTTTTAGGGGGGGGGGTTGGGGGTTTTGGGGGTTTAATTTAGGTGTTTCATATATTGTGTTAGCTAGGTAATTAATAGAGAGAAGTGTCCTCTCTTATGTCCATGCTTGGTCGACGCTATATATACGTATATATAGAGAGGACTAGACACGCTAGCTAGTAAGCAAATGAGGAAACAGAAGATCGTCATGAACATATGCATACAGAGAGAAGTGATATCGACCACCTCTCCTTCTCCGATAGATTGGTCGAACAACAAGTTCTCGTATATCTATCCGACACTACCGGCTACATATATACAATAATTATCTCTTACAATGTAATTAATGTCCTAATTATATATGAACACAGGGTCCACATAGTATTCACCGTCTTCAGCGATCACGTGGTCAAGGAAGAATGCCGCCAATTCCTCTTGAATTGCTCGCATACGATCTGGTGCTAGGAGTTCATCCCGCATCTGAAACATCTAATTTGAACAAGGGGTTCAATACATATATATATATGAATAAATGAAACTCAACACAAATGATGGTAATAAAATAAAATTGTGAATATTATTGCTTACGCACTTCATATTGTTCATCAGAGTAGCCCCGTTCACAAGTCGTGTGGCGGATGGACTCGCAAACATAGTATCCACAAAAATCATTCAGTTGTTCCTGCCACAACCACTTTACAAGAAATAGAGGTCAATCAAACTGATAAGCAAGCATGCCAAATGGTATTGATGAAACTAGCGCTTGAATCACTAGGAGATGCGTGGAACATGTTACTATAGTACTTAATTTCGGGTGTCTAAATTGTAGATTCTTCAGCAGTCCCGGAGCTTTTTTGGTGAATTTTCTCCAAACTCTACCAGACAAAGAAAACAATTACTTGATATCAGGAAATGAACAAAGTTGCTGATATGGTGGATAATGATCGATTTAACTTACTTCTCGAGCATTTGAGTCATGTCTGCATAGTCCTGGGGATCTTTTCGTCTCGAGTCTAAGACGGGTACTAGTCCCTGCTCAAGCTTAATCTCTAGGAGAATATAGTGGAACCTGCGCACGCATGCATAACTCATCAATTACATTACTATAACCTGGACTAATAAGGGAAACCGAATATGCACAAGACAGTAACACTCACTTGAAGTTGTAAGGAAAGAGTATTATATCTTTGTTTTCATTTATTACCAATGATCATAGCAAGTTGGCCTCGGTATCTTCAGCATGATATTTAACCTCAGTTGCATCTATGAGATTTGTGTTAATGAACCCAATATAACAGATTTGTCTTTTCATCAATTCGGCGATCTTCAATATGCACAATATAGTGAGGATAATTATAAATACATGCAATGAAAGAGCTGACCTATATAGAGAGTCTTAATGACAGAAGTAGTACTACTTACAGACAGTAGCAAGTGACCGTTGCTTTATCAAGGGCCTTTTGATTGAAAAACTGGAAGAACTCCTCAAATGGAACATTCAAAAGTTCAATTCCAACGAGGTCATGCTCCTCTCTAACTCTCAGCGTCAAAGTATTCCTCCCCTGGACTCTCTGTAGGTTTTCATGTACCAATCATGGAATCTTCGCATCATAGTTGTTAGACATCTTTCATCTTTGACGAGAGGCTTCCCGTACTCGTATTTGTGTTCCTCCACCTCCAAGAACCCATAACGTACATCGTCGGGCAGGTAATCTCCAAGATTGCTATAACCGGGCACCATCCTCGGATCATTAGTAGGCACCTTGAGCGAGGGGGGGGGGCACGATTGGTTCGCTTGTTCGCCGAGCAGGGGAATTTTTTTCCTAGCTCGTCGTTCTTTTAACCTTTGATCACTGACAGTACTTCCCGACCGCTCCGCTTCGACAAATGACTTCGCAATAATGCGGTCATAGTTGCCTTTCGGCGAAGACTTTGCTAGTTTTTTCAGGGCAGCCAGAGTGCGCTTCACTTTCACCGGATCTACCTTCTCCTCCAGAGGTGGATGTTTCTTTGCTTTCACCCCTTCAAAGAAGTTCCTCACTTCGGCTCGCGCGATCTTGCCATTCTCCTTCGGGGTCCTCTCGTATGGTAACTTCTCTGGAGTCTTCAGAGAAGGACCGAATCTATATTGCCTCCCGCCTCTGGTTGTACTGCTAGACGCCGGCAGAGCAGACGGAGCGGCTGCGGCTGTCTTCTTTCCTTGCTTACGAGGCAGAGGAGAAGGACTACGACGCGCCGGAGCAGCTGGAGCGGCGGTGGGTCTCGTCCGCCCTTGCAGACGAGGCGGAGAAGGAGGAGGCTGGCTGCTCGGGCGCGCCGGCGCAGGCGGAGAAGGAAGCGGAGTGCCGCCACGCGCCGGAGAAGGAGGTCGAGTGCCCTAATCATCACTCACCGGAGGAGGAGGCGGCGGAGGAGGCGGAGTGCCCTGACTCGCCGGAGGAGGAGGAGGCGGAGGCGTCCAGTTCGGAAGGTTGATGAGCTCCTTCCGCCATAGGCATGGAGTCTTCAGAGCAGAACCCAGCCGAGTCTCCCCTTCACCGGTAGGGTGGTCAAGCTGGAGGTCCTCAAATCCCTCCATTATTTCATCCACCATCACCCTAGCATATCCTTCTGGAATCGGCTGGCAGTGAAAAGTTGCGCCGGGTTCAGTAGGAAAAACAGAGCCAACAGCCGCCTTGACCTTCAAATTCATCCATTGCGTCATAAGGTGGCAATTTTGAGACTCCGTGATAGCATCCACGGGATAGCTGGCAGGAGCCGTCAAGACATGCTTTGGCTGAAGCAGCTCGGTGGAAGCCACGCTGCTTCTCCGCTGCGATGGCGGGGTAGCTTCGGGGGAAGCTTCGGCAGGTCGCTTGCTGCGATTTTCTTCTTGTTCCTCTATCGCTTGTACCCTTGCGGGCAGCGCCTGAATTTGGGCATGCTCCACTTTTTTCCTCCTCTCCTAGCATTTGTAACCGCCTGTGTCCGGAAAACCAGCATTCCACGGAACGGAGCCTGGCGTGCCTCGTGTCCGTCCAGGGTGCTCAGGATTCCCGAGGGCCATTGAGAGCTCGTCGTTCTCTTTGTCTGGAACGAACGTCCCTTGCTGCGCTGCATCGATATAGTGCTTTAGCTTCTTGACTGGTATGTTCATTTTCTCGTCCGTCCAAACGCAATTCCCTGATCCAGGGTCCAAGGTTCCGCCAGCCCCGAAGAACCAAGTCGGGCAACGGTCTGGCCAGTTCATTGTCTCTGGTTCGATCCCTTTATCAAGCAGATCATTCTCAGCATTGGCCCACTTAGGCCGGGCTTTGAGGTAGCCACCTAACCCTGTGCGATGGTGAAGCTTCTTCTTTGCAGCATTTTTCTTGTTTGTCGCCGACATCTTCTTACTCTTTTCCGATGTCTTGTAGGCCACAAATGCGGGCCAGTGATCTCTGATCTTCTCATATCTTCCGATGAATTCGGGTGTCTCTTCTTTGTCGACAAACGTTTTCAGCTCATTCTTCCACCTCCTGAATAGGTCTGCCATCTTCTTAAGAGCATGAGACTTGATTAATTTCTCTTTAACTGGCTTCTCCAGATCCTCCTCTGGCGGTAGGGTGAAATTTGCCTTCAGCTCAGTCCAAAGATCATCTTTCTGCATATCATTGACATAAGACACCTCAGGGTCTTCGTTCTTAGGCTTACACCATTGCTGGATGCTGATCGGGATCTTGTCCCTAACAAGAACCCCGCACTGACCAGAAAATGCTTCCTTTGTCCGGATGGGTTCAATTGGCATGCCATCGCGCGCGATTTCTATGATCTCAAACCTTTCATCCGAGCACAACTTTTTCTTCGGGCCTCGCCTCTTTACCGAAGTTGTGCTCGATCCGGAGGGCTAGAAAAAAGAAGAATTAGACGAGAGTTAATTATTATGTGTACATACCAAAACAATGAATGCATCAATTAGCTAGTCATCACAGGCTTACCTAATATATTTACCTGGCCGGACTCTGTTCGGTCACCAGAGCCGTCACCACAGGCTCCGTCTTGCACCAGCATTGGGTCACCGGAGCCATCATAATCATGTCTTTCCTCCTCCATTCTTCGATCACCATAGCCTGCTTCTTCTTCACCCTGTTCTGCTTCCAGACCATCATTGTCGTTAAGATACGACATGACATCACCTCCGGCTAAGATTATGTCCCCCAATACCTGTTCTTGTTCCTCGTCTCGTCCGAACTCCATTGTTTCTGCAAATATTACAACATGGCAATTATTACACAAACATGACAGCATGTGGATATATTAGTGCCAAATGTAGACCTAGCTTATTCCGGGTTTGGGGTGGCCTCGGCAACGCTTCAAGGGTAGGGGCGCGGCGGGAGGGGGTAGGAGACCGACATTGTTTTTTTCTAGGGTTTGGGTGTCCTCGAGAGTTTTGGTCGAGCGAGAGGGCCGGGGGGTGCTCCCGTGGTATAAGTTATCACAGTCGAAGTTATCCGGGAGGGGGTTATATCGACGACGACGACATACATACATGGGAAAATAATGTTATCAGGGAGGGGTTAGGTCAACCCCCCCCCCTCGCGTTGAAGTTATCGGGACACGGGGTATATCGACAACGACATATCCGATAAAAAATAAGAAGACGAAGAAGAAATAAAAAGAGGAGAAGAAGATATTAATAGAGGAGAAGATTGAAGAAAAAAAGAGCTTTTTCTTCTTTTTTCTTCTTCTTATTTATTTCTCCTCTTCTTCCTCTCCTCTTCTTCTCCTTTCTTCCTCTTCTTATTTTCCTTTTCCCTCTAATTCTTTTTCTTCTTCTTCTTCCTTTCCTAGCTAGATATATAAAACTTTTCTAAAATTGTAACTTTTGCATACATAAATGGGAAAATAATATTATCGGGGAGGGGTAAGGTCGAACCCCCCCTCGTGTTGAAGTTATCGGGACACGGGGTATATCGACAACGACATATCCGATAAAAAATAAGAAGACGACGAAGAAATAAAAAGAGGAGAAGATTGAAGAAAAAAGAGAGGAGAAGAACAAAGAAATAGAGGAGAAGAAGAGAAAATAGAATATTCTATTATTTTTTTTCTTCTTCTCCTCTATTCATTTCTTCTTCTCGTCTTCTCTTTCTTCTTTTTTCGTCTTCTTATTTATTTCTCCTCTTCTCCCTCTCCTATTCTTCTCCTTTCTTCCTCTTCTTATTTTCCTTTTTCCTCTCATTCTTTTTCTTCTTCTTCCTTTCCTAGCTAGATATATAAAACTTTTCTAAAAATGTAACTTTTGCATACATACATGGGAAAATAATATTATCGGGGAGGGGGTAGGTCGAACCCCCCCTCGTGTTGAAGTTATCGGGACACAGGGTATATCGACAACGACATATCCAATAAAAAATAAAAAGACGAAGAAGAAATAAAAAGAGGAGAAGAAGAAAGTAATAGAGGAGAAGATCGAAGAAAAAAAAGAAGAAAAAAAGAGGAGAAGAAGAAAGGAATAGAGGAGAAGAAGAAAAATAGAATATTCTATTTTTTTCTTCTTTTTTCCTTTTCTTATTTATTTCTCTTCTTCTTCCTCTCCTCTTCCTCTCCTTTCTTCCTCTTCTTATTTCCTTTTTCCTCTCATTGTTTTTCTTCTTAAAAATACATGAAGTAGTATTGCTTGCTTTTTTTAAAATAATTTTCAAAAATAAAAGTAGTATTGCTTCCTTTTTCCTCTCATTCTTTTAAAATAAGGTTTTGCCTAATTCATTGTTCATATGAATATACAAACATTTGCATATTACAATAAATAATATCACCAAAAAATGATATGAATAGAAAAAAAATCCTAGTTTTTCTAAAAATCTATCTTTTGCATATATACATGAACATATATATATACACACACACAGAGAGAACATATATACGTACATATATACATTTTTATAAAAATGCAAAAAACAGAAAATCTAAAAAAAGGACATATAAACAGATATACACACATACATATACTCATACATATACATATAATCAGGAAAAAAAACATCGATATATATATATATATGCAAAAAACAGGGAGGAAGAGGGGGGCGGTGCCGGCCCTGACCAAATGGATGAGTCACGGCGTGGTCGGGGCAGGGCGAGGCAGAGGCGACGGCGGCGTGGTCGGGGCAGGGCGACGGCGGCGTGTGGTCGGGGCAGGGCGCGCGAGGCAGAGGCGACGGCGGCGCGGGGCAGCTGGGGCGACGACGACATGGTCGGGGCAGGGGCGTGCGGCATGGTCGGGGCGGGCCGCCGGCGGCGTGCTCGGGGCAGGGAGGCGACGGCGTTGACGAGGCAGTAGAGGGCGACGACGGCGTCGACGGGGCGAGCTCGATCGGGCAACCTGGCGGTGTCGTCGGGCGAACTGATGCAGATGATGTCTGAAAAATGCCAAGTGATTTCCTATATACTGAGAGCATTGGTCCCGGTTCGTGGCACCAACCGAGACCAATGCCACCCTTTAGTCCCGGTTGGTGGCACCAACTAGGACCAAAGGCCTCTTTTCAGCAGCCCAAAGGGCGGGAAGCGGCGGCCTTTGGTCCCGGTTGGTAGCACCAACCGGGACTAAAGGGTGGCATTGGTCCCGGTTGATGCCACGAACCAGTACCAATGCACCCCTTTAGTCCCGGTTGGTGGCACCAACCGGGACCAAAGGCGTTGTGCTGGAACTGGCGCGGTGCGGTGGGATGTTTAGTCCCACCTCGCTAGCCGAGAGGCTTCGATAGTGGTTTGTAAGCGCTGCTGCGCTGACCACTTCGAGCTCCTCTCAAATGCAGGCTTACGGGCCTAAAGTCACTTTATCTGCCTGTGGGCCTACTGGGCCTCCTGCGGGCCTGAATCCTGGCCCATGGTAGGGTTTCTAGTCGTATTCACGCCGTGGGGGCCCAATAGGTGGCATTTTTTTGTTTTTTTGTTTTCTTTGTTGCTATATTTCTTTTATTTTGTTTCTACTTACAACAAAATACTTAATGTTGCTATTTTTATTTTTTCCAGTTTTTTTGTTTTGCTTTTTGCATTCTTTATTTTCTTTTGTTTCTTGCTTTATTTTTTAATTCTTATTGCTTTTAGGTCAGAAAATTATAAACTTTCTGTTAGTGCCATTAGTTTTCAAATTTGAATAGTTAAAATTTGAATTCTTTAAAATTTGTGTGAATCACGAGTTTGTGATTAACTTTACTATAAAAATAGTTTTTTTCCAGTTTTTTGTTTTGTTTTTTGCATTATTTATTTTCTTTTGTTTTTTGCTTTAATTTTAATTCTCTTTTGCTTTTAGGTTAGCAAAATTATAAACTTTCTGTTAGTGCCATTAGATTTAGAAAAATTATAGACTTTCTGTTAGTGCCATTAGTTTTAAAATTTGAATTCTTTGATATTTGTGTGAATTCACAAGTTTGTGATTAACTTTACTATAAAAATAGTTTTTTCCAATATTTTTTGTTCTTTTTGCATTATTTCTTTTCTTTTGTTTTTTGCTTTATTTTTTAATTCTTTTTGCTTTTAGGTCAGAAAAATTATAAACTTTCTGTTAGTGCCACTAGTTTTCAAATTTGAATAGTTAAAATTTGAATTGTTTGAAATTTGTGTGAATCACAAGTTTGTGATTAACTTTACTATAAAAATAGTTTTTTTCCTGTTTTTTGTTTTTCTTTTTGCATTATTTATTTTCTTTTGTTTTTTGCTTTAATTTTTAATTCTTTTTGCTTTTAGGTTAGCAAAATTATAAATTTTCTGTTAGTGCCATTAGTTTTAGAAAAATCATAAACTTTCTGTTAGTGCCATTAGTTTTCAAATTTGAATAGTTAAAATTTGAATTCTTTGAAATTTGTGTGAAATCACAAGTTTGTGATTAACTTACTAAAAATGAGCATAGATGCGCTTATAGAGAAAATTCAACCTAAATTCATAGTAAATTTCTATGAATTTCAGAGAAATTCACTCTTAATTTAGGTCAAACTTTTCTCTATAAGGGCATCTATTTTCATTTTGAGAGGAGCTCAACAAGGCAGAGAGGGAAGGGCTTATAAACCGGTGTGAGCCCCCTTCGGTTGGCGAGGTGGGACTAAACTCTGCCCGCAACGAGGACCAACCCTTTTGTCCCAGTTTGAGGCACAAACCGGGACTAATGGTCATGGGCCAGGGGCGAGGAGCATTGGTCCCGGTTGGTGCCACGAACCGGGACAAAGGGGCATGACGAACCGGGACCAATGCCCCCATGGGTCCTGGTTCTGGACTGAACTGGGACTAATCGGCTGACCCGGCCTGAACCAAAGCCCTCTTTTCTACTAGTGTGCAGAGGCAAGTAAAAAAACGCCATCGAGAGCCATCCACTGAAGAAGAAGAAAATCGCCCCTGATGTGCTTCTTCAGTCGCGCCACCGGCCCCCTCTTTAATCAAGTTCGCTCGGGGATCTAGCTGGTATCATTTTTTTCCAGAGGGCGAACAAGTATCAGCTAGGCCCCGGTTTTTTTAACATGCGTAGCCCACGACATACGGAGACAGTGGTTTCTACTTATTTTTTGAGGTCCGTACCGGCCTATGGGCTTTTTCTTAAAGATCGGCAGCCCAATGTATTTTTCTTAATAAAACGCAGATCTCTGTTCTATTTATCTATATATAAGAATAATAATGCTGTCTCCAATTTATGTTTTCCCTTCTAACCACATTATATATATTTATATTATTACCATTATCGTATATTTTATAGAGACTTATATATACATTATAAAAACATCCTACGTATTATTAACTTATAAAAGTAAATGTTTAACAGAAGTTGGGAAGGAAAATCCTGGTTGTTTTTGACTCACAGGCAAGGAAAATCCTGGTGATTGCGTACAAAAGCTTGCGAAGATTTGAAGGATGAATGTAATAATAATGCGCTCATTTTTATTTTGAGCAATAACTCGCCAATTTGTTATATATATAATGTGTCGCTCCGGTTTGTTTTTTGATATTAATTGCTCCTTCTAACCTAACACATTATATATAAAATGAGCCCAGCTAATTTGTGTAATTCAAGAAAGTCCAAATGGGCTAGGATTTCTTAGAAAATATAAATGGGCCGCATTGACGCGAATTTATTTGTTCACCCAGCCCAGCAAATGGACAAAACATGGGTTAAATATATGCCACGTTTTTGCAGGCTGACAAGTGGGGCAATGGGTCGAAGACTACGTAGGGCGTTGTCAACTTGGTCAACAAATGACTATGACATCCACAGCCATTGGATTTATATCCAACGGTCGGCATGCACCTTCAATCTCTTGTCTTCTTCCTCCAGCGTCGCCGGGACCGCCTGGTCCGGCCTCCGGTGGCTAGGGGCTCTGCTTAGCATGCATCGCTGTGAAGCGCTACCCCGCCGCTGGCCAGGCTATCCCTCTACCCATCCACACCTCCTGTTATTCTCCATCGACTGCAGCCCCACGCCGCACCAGAACCAGTTATAACCCTTCTCCTCATCTCAATCTGCGACTCCACTGCCGCGTCTTCCCATCTCTGGGTCGTTCCCATCCAGGGCCTCGCCGTTGTCCATCGCCCGGCTGTGCTCGGTGCAGCATGGTCAACAAACGAGAGTCATCGGAAGAGGACTGTACGTGGAGAGCCTGATGGCTGGAACCCACGAGGTCCATGGTCGCACGCAAGGAAAGTTCCTCCTTATTAAGATGGAAAAAAATGTTTCCTCCCCCTGACAGCTGAGACCCACCGGATGTATCTTCGCATGGAAGGAAGTGCCTCCTTGTTGTGCGAAAAAAATTATTCCTCCCGTTGATAGCTGGGACCCGTCAGATTTGGTGGTTGACTTGTGGGCCTACTAAGCGGACGTGTACGCAGGGCTTTGTCAACTTAATCAACAAATGATTCTTGCAGCTGGACCGTTGGATGTTAATCCAATAGCCGCGCTCCTTCTTCAACCTCTGTTCTTGCTCCTGTCTCCCGTGGGCGGCACCGCGGCAGTGCTGCCGCACACTCGAACCAGTCAAGTTTCCCACTCCTCTCCATCTGCGACTCCACTGCCGCGTCTTCCCCATCTCCGGGTCATTCTAGTCTGGGGCCTCGCCGTTGTCCATCGGCCTTGGTGCGCTTGGCACGGTGTGGTCAACGTAGTCAACAACTGAGAGTCATCGGAAGATGACTGTATGTGAGAGGCTGACAGTGGGGACGCACCACGCCCATGGACGCATGCATGCAACTGCATCCTTTTTACCCAGAAAAGCAATGTTTTCTCCCCCTGACTCCTGGGACCCACCAACTACATCTCGCACGCAAGGAAGTGCCTGATAGTCGGGACCCACCCGGTCGAAGCGTACGTAGCATTGTCATTCTGGTCGCGGGCGTGTACGTACATACTGGTCGATGTAGAGGCGTGCATGTGTGGTAGTAGAGGCGCTCATGTGTGGTAGTAGAGGTGCGCACGTAGCATGTACATGTGCGTACAGCAGCCAGGGTGCAAGAAAGTAGATATGGCCACGTACGTACATACGGGCGGGGTCTCGAACGCCTACTCGCGCATACGTACGGCTAGGGCTCGTGTACATGGTTGTGGTTGGGTCAGAACGGAGAAACTGCGTCATCATCGTGTTCATGGGGGAGGCAACGGAATGTGTCGTGTTTATCGTGAGGCAACGGAACGCGTGATGTTCATCAGGAGCCAACTGGCTTGGACGGAACAGGCGATGGAAACGAGGCCTGGCGTACCGCAGAACAGAGGAAACGACCTTGTGTTCGACCGGCCACGGTGGAAACGGGATCCTGTTCATCGGGAGGGGTCTGGCGTACCGTAAAATGGAGGAAAAGGACCTCCTACGGCCGAAACGGGGTCCTATTGAACGGGAGGGGTGTGGCGTACCGCAACACGGAGGAAACGGACTTGTGTTGGAGCACTACGGTCGAAACGGGGGTCTTGCTCATCGGGAGGGGTGTGGCATACCGCAAACCGAGACTCCACGGGATATTGTTCATCTCCACCGTCGACCTCCTCTAGCCTCCACGGGCTACTGTTCATCCACCGTTGACCTCCTCCAGCCTCCACCTACGATTGTTCATCCACGGGCTCCTGTTCATCTAGCCTCCATCGGCTACTGTTCAACCAGCCCTCTCACGGGGTCCTGTTCAACCACCCCTCCACGGGCTACTGTTCATCCAGCCCTCCACCGGCTACTGTTCAACCATCCCTCCACCGGCTACTGTTAAACCAGCCCTCCACGGGGTCCTGTTCATCCAGCTAAAAGTGCAACTATCCCTAGGTGGTTTTGGTAATTCCTAACAACATATAGCTCATTGAGCTAATGCTATTCTAAGATTAATATTTTAGGAAAAGCTCAATGAATGGCATGGCATGGATGAGTAATGTGGACCCCTCAAAATATTAAGGACAAAAAGATTGGCTCAAGGTCAAAGCTCAAGACTCTACACTTTATATTTTAGTGATCCAAGATCACATTGAGTCTATAGGAAAAGCCAATACTATCAAGGAGGGATGAGGTGTTGCTTAATGGCTTGCTTGCTTCATAGTGCTTAGTGATATGCTCCAAAACCCTCAACTACCTTCCCACATCCACATATGACCTCAACCAAAAGTCAAACTCGGACCTACCAATTCTTTCTATCCGGCGCCACCAAGTTTCAATTGCCATAGCCACTGCCACAAACCCTAGGCAAATCGATCTCACCGATAGGGATTTCGGTCACACTGAGATGGGGTTGTAATCTCTCTGTTTCCCTTCGTAAAGTTTCGGTCCTATCGAGATGAGCAATCGGTCCCACCAAGATTGCAATGTAAACTCTCTGTTTCTCTTTTGTAACATTTCGGTCCCACCGAAATGAGCGATCGGTCCCACCGAGTTTACCTGACCAACTCTCTAGTTAGCTTATTACCAAAATCAGTCCCACCGAGTTTGTGTAATCGGTCACACCGAGATTACGTTATGCCCTAACCCTAACCATATCAGTCCTACCGAGTTGCATCTCAGTCCCGCCGAAAATCCTAACGGTCACTAGGTTTGCTATATCGGTCCGACCGAGTTTTTCACTTCGGTCTCACCGAGATTGGTAAATTGTGTGTAACGGTTAGTTTTTGTGTGGAGGATATATATACCCCTCCACACACTCCTCATTCGTAGAGAGCCATCAGAACATACCTACACTTCCAATACACATTTTCTGAGAGAGAACCACCTACTCATGTGTTGAGGCCAAGATATTCCATTCCTACCATATGAATCTTGATCTCTAGCCTTCCCCAAGTTGCTTTCCACTCAAACCTTCTTTCCACCAAATCCATATCTTGTGTGAGAGAGTTGAGTGTTGGGGAGACTATCATTTGAAGCACAAGAGCAAGGATTTCATCATCAACACACCATTTGTTACTTCTTGGAGAGTGGTGTCTCCTAGATTGGCTAGGTGTCACTTGGGAGCCTCTGACAAAGATTGTGTAGTTGAACCAAGGAGTTTGTAAGGGCAAGGAGATCGCCTACTTCGTGAAGATCTACCTCTAGTGAGGCAAGTCCTTCGTGGGCGATGGCCATGATGGGATAGACAAGGTTGCTTCTTCGTGGACCCTTCGTGGGTGGAGCCCTCCGTGGAATCGCGCAACCGTTACCCTTTGTGGGTTGAAGTCTCCATCAACGTGGATGTACAATAGCACCACCTATCGGAACCACGACAAAAATATCCGTGTCTCCAATTGCGTTTGAATTCTCCAAACCCTTCCCTTGACATTCTTGCAAGTTGCATGCTTTACTTTCCGCTGCTCATATACTCTTTGCATGCTTGCTTGAATTGTGTTAAGATTGCTTGACTTGTACAGAATAGCTAAAATCTGCCAAAGACTAAAATTGGGAAAAGGATAGATTTTTAATTGGTCAAGTAGTCTAATCACCCCCCCCCCCCTCTAGACATACTTTCGATCCTACAAGTGGTATGAGAGCTTTGGTCTCCATTTGCTTAGATTTCCATAGCTTTTGGTGGTCATAGCCTTGGTTTCACAACCTAGGAGAGTATGGCGTCTAGCGAGGGAAATTATCACCGTAGAGGTCCTTACTTTGATGGTACTAATTTTGCTAGTTGGAAGCATAAGATGAAAATGCATATTCTTGGACATAACCCCGTCGTTTGGGCTATTGTGTGTGTTGGCTTGCAAGGTGAATTCTTTGATGGGAGAGAACCGAATCATGAAGCTACCACGGATGAGTTGAAGATGCTACAGTACAATGCTCAAGCTTGTGATATCGTCTTCAACGGATTGTGCCCCGAAGAATTCAACAAAATCAGCCGTCTTGAGAATGCAAAGGAAATTTGGGATACTTTGATTGATATGCATGAAGGTACCGACTCCGTCAACGAATCCAAGTTGGATGTGCTTCAAAGTCAACTTGACAAGTTCAAAATGAAGGATGGTGAAGGTGTCACTGAAATGTACTCTAGGCTTGCTCTTATCACAAATGAGATTGCCGGCTTAGGAAGTGAAGAGATGACCGACAAATTCATCATAAAGAAGATCCTAAGAGCCTTGGATGGAAAATACGATACTGTATGCACATTGATCCAAATGATGCCAAATTACAAAGATCTCAAGCCAACAGAAGTCATTGGAAGAATTGTTGCTCATGAGATGTCACTCAAGGATAAGGAGGAGCTCCATAACAAGTCAAGTGGTGCTTACAAAGCCTCATGTGAAGCTCCCACATCATCAAGTGAGAAACAAACCTTCAATGAAGAATTGAGCCTAATGGTGAAGAACTTCAACAAGTTCTACAAGAGTAGAAGCAAGGAGAGAAGTTCCAAGTCAAGGTCCTACAATGACAAAAGATCTTCTAGTCGAGAGTGAAACTGCTACAATTGTGGAAGACCCGGACACTACTCCAATGAGTGTACGGCTCCCCACAAGAGAAGAGAAGATTCTCCCAAAAGAAGAAGTAGAAGAGACGAATCACCATCAAGGGAGAGAAGGAGTAGGGATGATCGATATGAACGAAGACACCCTCGGAGAAGCAAGGATTCGGAAAGGAAGGACAAGTCATCAAGGAGCTACACAAAATGAAGACATCAAGCTCATGTTGGTGAATGGGTATCCGGCTTCGACTCCGACTCCAACAATGACTCCGAGAGAAGCTATTACTCCGACTCCGGATATACTCAAGATGAAGGTGTTGTCGGACTTGCACTTGTGTCAACCAACTCCTACGACATATTAGATTCACCAAATGAAGGAATTGGAAGATGCTTCTTGGCCAAAGGTCCAAAGGTATCACACCCCGAGTATGTTGATTTTAATAGTGATGAAGATGACTTGTTAGGTGATGATGAGTTACTTGTTGACAACTATAGTGATGAATACTATGATGAAACAAATGACAATGATAAGGAGAAGACTCTAACTAAAGAACTAAACACTCTTAAGTTAGCTCATGAAACTATCTTAGGGGATCATCGAGAACTTTTAAGGACTCATGAGAAATTACGTTTTGAAAAGCCCAACCTTGAGTAAGAGCATGAGTTCTTAATGGCAATCAATGATGATCTTCGCAAGAAAAGTTCTTCTTACATTGAAAAGCTTTTACTCTTATCCACTTACATGCCTCAAGTCAAGTCTAGTAACAAGAACAAGAAAGATTCTTCCTCTAGTAGTAACAATAATCATGCTAAATCCAATGTTGTTGATTCTAGTTGTTCTCTTGATTCCACTAATGATTCTATTAGCCAAGTTACACTTGAGCAAGAAAATAGCTTATTGAAAGGAATTATAGAGTAAGGTGTTTACAAGAGCCTTGCCAGGAGCAAGCAATTCGAGGAAATTGTACGCAAGCAAGGAAGGCACTGGAAGAATCAAGGTATTGGTTTTGAACGAAAGTTCAATGCCAATGGAGTTGAGTGGGAAGAAGATCAATACCCCAAGACGAAGTTTGTTCCTCAACAAGAGAAGTATGACCCTACTTCATCCAAAGGGACACAAGCTCAAGATGATCTTCCACCACAAGACCACAAGAAAAAAGGCAAGGACAAGCTTCAAGAGGAAATTGATGCATTTGAAGAAGCTCCTAAGGCCTTGGTCAAGTGGGTTCCCAAGACTACATCAAGTTACACTTCATCAAGTACAACTACAACTCCGAGGATTCCCATCAAGATAGTGTGGATCCCGAAGAAGAAGAACTAGAGAGTTCTTGAGGGTGACTCCGCCAATATACTTCACTCTTATCATTTTGGCAAAAACAAGTGCAATCTACTTCCACATCTTGCACTAGTTCAAGGAGTCACAAACCCTCTTGTTGGTAAGACAAGGGACAAGGTAACCTAAAGCTTACATAGACATCATCTTGTGTGCATCACTCTATGTCTATGGATACCCTTGTTTGTTCCTTGTGGGACTAACCCGTGTAGGTATTGAAAGTGCAACTCACTCCAAAGGATAGCTCCAAATGATCTACATCAACATAGAGCATCCACATCTTGAACACCTACATGAAGTCATCATCGACAAAACCCAAGGTTAGTTCATCCCTCTTAGGGGGGATCTCACTTCTAGGGGGAGCTTTACTCTAACAATTGAGTTAAAGCAACTCTAATGGTGTGAACACAACAACGCTTTATGTAAAAGTGGTAACCCCACTTGTGCTTAAACGATGAGTATGACCTATGATCAAATGTTCTCATTTGACTCCTAAGTCAATATACTCATATATAGATGACCTAGTCATCGCCGATTGCTTGATAGATGCTAGAATTGTTTGTGCATGCTTTGCCACATATTTCATTTGCCATTTTATTGTGTGAGCATGTTGGTTGCATAATTTACTCATTCGAGGACATCCACTTGTTGTTTTGATTGATTGGCTTCCTTTTCTTTTGGCCAAGTGGATGGACAAGAATTCCTAAGAACCTTCTCTAGCTATCTATGCTTTTCTCGTCTTAAACTCTATTCATGCTGCATCACAAAATTTGATCAAGTCAGATTCGAACCACTCTGTGTGAGGAGCACTCGGAGTCCCCGATTCGTCATAGACTTAAACTTCCAAAACTTCTTTGTGTGTTTCGGTCTGACCGATTCACCCATTTCGGTCATACCGAGATCACTAAGTCGATCTAGGTTTTCAACATCGGTGCAACCGATTCGAACTTTTCGGTCACACCGAGTTTCAGTAACTGCTTGAAGTTATGAATCTCGGTGCCACCGAGTTGTTCCACTCGGTCACACCGACAGGGTCGGGCTATATATATCCACGGGTCAAATTTTGGAAAACTTTCCGAACCTCCTCGACCCACTCTTAGCCCGCTCTGCCTCCAGGGTCTCCGGATCGTCTTCCTCGTCGCCAGCCGCCTCCTGTCGCTGGTCTCCGCCGCCGTCAACGGGAATCAACCCCGCCGTTGCCGCCGTAGCGAGTTCATCGCCGAACTAGGGTATGAACTCGATCACTATGCTATCCCTATCTGATTCCTAGCACATTGTGTCCGCCATGCATCTTGCCACGAATGAGATCATTCTTATCCAGTCAAAACACTCTGTAGTTTAGTCGTGAATTGAGAATTTAGGGTTAGGTTTCTGCCGAAACCATCTCGGTTCCACCGAGTTGTGGAACTCGGTACCACCGATTCGGCTCAGGCCATTGCACATGTAATTTTCGGTCTGGCCGAGAATTGCAAATCAGTGTGACCGAGTTCAGGACTTTCTGAAACCCTAGCAGTCTTGGTGCCACCGAACTGTGACTCGGTCTGACCGAGTTCACTAGTTTAGGTTCCAACAGCTGCTTCGGTATCACCGAGTTTACAAATCGGTTGATCCGAAATACTTTCTGTGGAAAACTAAAACTAAGTTTTTGACTCATTCTTTTGCAAAAACCTCTGCATTTTGTGATGCTCATCCACTCTATCTCATCTATATCTATTCACAGGGTCTGCTGTCAGTGTTTGCAATATGTTTGATCAGAGTGACAGCCAGAACAGGTCAGAGGAGCAGGTTCACCTGAGTGAGGGCACTAGTCCCTCTAGCAGCTCAGATGATGGCAGCAGGAGCACCCCAAGCAACTTACCCAAAGCTGCCACCAGGTCGAGCAAGAAAAGAACTTCAGAGTCAGAGGATGAGGACTATGTGGCTGAGGAAGAAGAAACCACCTCAAAGAGAAAAGTCCTGAAGAAGGAATATGGCACAGCTGCTGCCACCAAGCCAGGCATGAAGCAAAAGGTTCCTGCAAAGAGAATTCCAATGTCTAAGGCCAGAGCATCTACTCAAGTCCCTTTGGAATCTGAACCCAAAGAGTAGGTTGTGGCAGAGAAGAAGAGGAAAGAGAGGGTCAAGAAGACCACTGCCAGAGTGCTTGGGAGATCCTCAATCATGAGAGATTCTGAAGAGGAAGAGGAAGAAGATGCTGCACCAGCACCCAAAGCTCAGAAGCTTATGAGTGATGCCATCAGGGCAGGGGTTGTTCCATCTAAGCCTAAGAGTACTCCAAAGGCTGCTACTCTAGCTCCAAAGCCAAAACCAAAGAGGGGCACCAAGAACATCCCTGCTGAGGAAAAGAACAAGGCCCAAGTGCCTGGAGCTGAAATGGAAGAAGACGATGATGAGTCACATGTCTTGAGGAAGCTAAAGCCAAAAACCCCATATCACAATGATGCTCATCCAGTTGCTGAGACCATGAAGATCAGGAAGGACTCAGGTCTGAGGCTATGGAGAGAGTCAGATCCATATGCCACCAGGAGGAGGACTGCTGTGGACTACAGGTTCCATACAAAGGAACAGCAGGACTTCTATGAGACAGTGTTGCTTGACAAGAAGCCCATAGTGTGTAACATGAGATGGGTTGACTGGGACTACATCAAGGAGAATGAGGATCACTATCCAGGTGTACATGACAGTTTCAAGGCTTGTGGAGTCGATGAGTTTGTGGCTCAGAAGCTCACAAAATGGAAGGATGAGATCATCATGCAGTTCTACTCCACAGCTCATTTCTACCCAGATGGAAGGATTGTCTGGATGTCTGAAGGTACGAGGTACCAGTCCACGGTTGCTGAATGGGCGAAGTTGATCAATGCCCCAAAAGAGAGTGAAGATGACTTGGATTTCTATGCCAACAAGAAGAAGGATCACAACACCATGGCACACATGTACAAGGAGATCCCATATGCTGCTGTTGAGACACATAAGTTTGGATCTGTACATTACCTTCTGTCTGGCTTGCCTACTATCAACTGGATCCTCAGGCACACTCTCTTGCCAAAGTCAGGTGATCACAAGATGATCAGAGGCCATGCAATAAACCTGCTTCATATCTTTGATGTCCCACAGAAGTTCAAAGTCATGAGCCTTATAGTTGAAACTATCAAGAGGACAGCTGTAGATCAGAAGAGGAGTTGTGGGTATGCCCCACAGATCCAGGAGCTGATTAACTCCAAGATGGGCACTGGTACATATCTGCTGGACAAGGAGCACATTCCTATCTATCCAGACTTCAAGAACAACACTGTGGTTATGAATGAGGATGAACCATCTTCTGTGCATGCACAAGCCAAGAAGGAGAAGGCAAAGGCTGAAAAGGCTGCTAGGATACCAACTACTGAAGAAGCATCTCAGTATCTTCTGAAGAGCAAGCAAGATCAGCTTGGCTACCTGATTGCATCCACTCTGAGGATTGAGAAGGGACTGGCCACCCTGACTCAAAACTAGGAGAGCTTGGAAAGAATCGTGGAGCAAAAGTTCTATGACTTGGATGTGAAGGTAACTGAGATCCAGTCTGTTGTGGAGCAACTTCAGGATGATATGCAGGAGAGGAAGGACAAGACAACCACTAATGCATTTGCCAGAGTGCCTAGAGCTTAGAGGTCTGCTGCAATGCCTGTTCCAGACACTAGATCCACTTCATCTGCACCAGCTACAGCTTCAGTGCCACCAGCTCCAGCACCTACTCCATCAGCTCCATCTACTTCGACTGAAGCCTTCGTTCTTGGAGTTATCCGGACACCACCACCTGAAGACCAAGCCTGAGAGATGATGTAGTGCTATGCATTTTCTAGGAACTTTTTGTTAACTTGTTGCCAAAGGGGGAGAAAAATGTATAGATCATAGGCTTCGAGAGAGAGCGTTGCTTTTTATTCTCTCTTGCTTTGGTGGTTGAACTTTATTTGCTTTGCTTGTTTGAGATACCTTTTGTCTATGTGATACTTGGATGATCATGTGTTTGATCATATGCTACATTAATGCTTGTTGGATGACATCATCATTTTATCCATATATGATCATTCACTTTGCTTGGTGATGAGTGCATGTATTTAATTATTATCATTTTGAGCGCTCCACCAAGATGTATGTGACATGGAAGAGTAACCCATCAGCCTAACTCTTTGTGCATTTGTAGTCCAAAGAAAACCATAAACTATGCACAAATTTAGGGGGAGCTCTTGCCTTTCACATACTTCTCAAAGCGACAATGTTTTTCACTCTTATTATCATTTGTCGAAGCTTTGATCTATATGTTGTCATCAATTACCAAAAAGGGGGAGATCGAAAGTGCAACTATCCCTAGATGGTTTTGGTAATTCCTAACAACATATAGCTCATTGAGCTAATGCTATTCCAAGATTAATATTTCAGGAAAAGCTCAATGAATGGCATGGCATGGATGAGGAATGTGGACCCCTCAAAATATTAAGGACAAAAAGATTGGCTCAAGCTCAAAGCTCAAGACTCTACATTTTATATTTTAGTGATCCAAGATCACATTGAGTCTATAGGAAAAGCCAATACTATCAAGGAGGGATGAGGTGTTGCTTAATGGCTTGCTTGCTTCATAGTGCTTAGTGATATGCTCCAAAACCCTCAACTACCTTCCCACATCCACATATGTCCTAAACCAAAAGTCAAACTCGGCCCTACCGATTCTTTCTATCTGATGCCACCGAGTTTCAAATGTCATAGCCACTGCCACAAACCCTAGGCAAATCGGTCTCACCGATAGGGATTTCGGTCACACCGAGATGGGGTTGTAATCTCTCTGTTTCCCTTCGTAACGTTTTGGTCCTACCGAGATGAGCGATCGGTCCCACCGAGATTGCAATGTAAACTCTCTATTTCTCTTTCGTAACATTTCGGTCCCACCGAGTTTACCTGACCAACTCTCTGGTTAGCTTATTACCAAAATCGGTCCCACCGAGTTTTTGTAATCGGTCACACCGAGATTATGTTATGCCCTAACCCTAACCATATCGGTCCTACCGAGTTGCATCTCAGTCCCACCGAAAATCCTAATGGTCACTAGGTTTGCTAAATCAGTCCGACTGAGTTTTTCACTCCGGTCTCACCGAGATTGGTAAATTGTGTGTAACGGTTAGTTTTTGTGTGGAGGCTATATATACCCCTCCACCCACTCTTCATTCGTAGAGAGCCATCAGAACATACCTACACTTCCAATACACATTTTCTGAGAGAGAACCACCTACTCATGTGTTGAGGCCAAGATATTCCATTCCTACCATATGAATCTTGATCTCTAGCCTTCCCCAAGTTTCTTTCCACTCAAACCTTCTTTCCACCAAATCCATATCCTGTGTGAGAGAGTTGAGTGTTGGGGAAACTATCATTTGAAGCACAAGAGCAAGGAGTTCATCATCAACACACCATTTGTTACTTCTTGGAGAGTGGTGTCTCCTAGATTGGCTAGGTGTCACTTGGGAGCCTCCGACAAAGATTGTGGAGTTGAACCAAGGAGTTTGTAAGGGCAAGGAGATCGCCTAGTTCGTGAAGATCTACCGCTAGTGAGGCAAGTCCTTCGTGGGCGATGGCCATGATGGGATAGACAAGGTTGCTTCTTCGTGGACCCTTCATGGGTGGAGCCCTCCGTGGACTCGTGCAACTGTTACCCTTCGTGGGTTGAAGTCTCCATCAACGTCTATGTACGATAGCACCACCTATCGAAACCACGACAAAAACATCTGTGTCTCCAATTGTGTTTGAATTATCCAATCCCTTCCCTTTACATTCTTGCAAGTTGCATGCTTTACTTTCCGCTGCTCATATACTCTTTGTATGGTTGCTTGAATTGTGTTAAGATTGCTTGACTTGTCCAAAATAGCTAAAATCTGCCAAAGACTAAAATTGGGAAAAGGATAGATTTTTAATTGGTCAAGTAGTCTAATCACCCCCCCTCTAGACATAGTTTCGATCCTACACCAGCCCTCCACTGGGCCCTGTTCATCCACCGGCTGGATCGATCGGGGTAATGTTCATCCAGTGGCAACGGACTCTACTACCACGGGTTCCTGTTCATCCAACCCCCACCAGGAACTATTCATCCAAACCCCCCGACAACGCTCGCTGTTTATCCAGAGGTAGCATCAATCAGCTTCAGTTAGCAGCAATAGCGAAGGAATCACTCAGGTTCAGTTAACTACAAGGGATCGATCAATCACTTGGGTTCAATGTAACACGTAGCCTAGAGTGCAATCGCTCGGGTTCAGTTGGAGCCCAACGCCTCGCTCGGTTGAGTTAGAGCCCAACGCCTCGCACCCACGCGCGTACGTGTACGAGAGAAACACGCATCGCTCAGCCCCCGACCACCCACCGTAACCGGGAACTCCCCGATATTTTCCGTGCCCTCGCTTCTAGAACGGTTTTTTCCGCCATGGACGGCCCAAAGAATGTCATGCAGCTGCGTCTCCGGCCCACCCAGGACGAAAAGCCCATTTTCTGTCATGATTTTTTGTCATGGAAGTAGGACCCCACCACATCTATGATGATACCGGGTTTTGTCACAATTATCGTCATAGAAGTGTCATAAGTATGACAGAAAAAAATTCGTTCGGCCCAAAATGTCACGGATGTGTCTTTTTTTGTAATGTAACATACATATGCATCATCAACCTAACCCTCACTTAGTGTGGGGATTTCTAGTTCGAAATCACGGTGCCACATCAAAGTTGTTCCATTTTTACTCAAAAACACACCTCTCCATACATATGTTTAGGCCACACGCATGCAGTGGTTGCCTTCGGGGATTAGCTACTTGCGTGATTATTGGCGAGCTAGCCCATCCCCGGGGTCGCATGGATGGACATCACTTTGACCAACAACAAGAGAGAGGTTGTACGACCAAGGTGGATTATTCTTGATCTGTTTTACGATCCATCTTGGTGAGATATGCCTCTCTGGCCCACTGACTGAAAGTGTGTGTGTGTGGGGGGGGGGGTTGCTACTTCGCACTTTTCTAGGTGAACCTCGGTTGGGGGAGCATGCCTTCATAGCTTAGGATTCCCTTCGTGGCGACACGAGGGGTGGGGGTGGGGGGCTACTAGCTACTTCGCACTTTGCTAGGGTGAACCTCGGTTGGAGGGGCATGCATTCATAGCTTAGGATTCCCTTTGTGCCGACACAAGGGAGGGGGCTGCTAGCTACTTCGCACTTTGCTAGGGTGAACCTCGGTTGGGGGGGCATGCATTCATGGCTTAGGATTCCCTTCGTGCCGACACGAGGGAGGGGGGCTTCTAGTTACTTTGCACTTTGCTAGGTGAACCTCGCTTGGGGGGAGCATGCATTCATAGCTTAGGATCCCCTTCGTGGCGACACGAGGGGGGCTGCTAGCTACTTCGCACTTTGCTAGGGTGAACCTTGGTTGGGGGGCATGCATTCATAGCTTAGGATTCCCTTCGTTCCAACACGAGGGAGGGGCTGCTAGCTACTTCGCACTTTGCTAGGGTGAACCTCGGTTTGGGGGGCATCCATTCATAGCTTAGGATTCCCTTCGTGTCGACACGAGGGAGGGGGTGCTGCTAGCTACTTCGCACTTTGCTAGGTGAATGAACCTCGGTTGGGGGCATGCATTCATAGCTTAGGATTCCCTTCGTGCCGACATGAGGGAGGAGGGGGGCTGCTACCTAGTTCGCACTTTGCTAGGTGAACCTCGGTTGGGGGGAGGGGGAATGCATTCATAGCTTAGGATTCCTAATTTGTGCGACACGAGGGCGTGGGGCAAGCAATACCATGTGATTTGCGAGAGAGGTGCCACATCGAAATGGCACCGCTGATGAGATGGCAACAATTTAAGATACTAGGTACAAACTGTGACACTGTCTTAGGATGCGTTTGGTTGAAGGTGTGGTATGAATGGCTTGGGACCGTGATAGTGTCTGAATCACATCTAAAAATGATTTATAACAACGAAAGAGGGTCTAACCTTCTCTGCACATGCCAGACACTTCCTCCCGCTGTCCACAGATTCAAACGCAACTAGCTTCACGCATGGAGATTGATGGTGACAACGAGCAGATAGATCTTCAGCCACCCCGCTCCATTCATTGCCACTGATGGTCCTAGGGAGCTACAAGAGGAAGAAATGACTCAAATCAACCGCCGGGTAAAAATCCTTCATTCCAAGTCATAGCCCAAGAGAGATAAGAGAGGCATACCCGGGTGGTGAAGGATTCGTCACCGGAGGAGGAACCGCTGGAGATGTCTTTGAAGAAGACCATGGCGACCCCGACGGTAGGATGTGAGATGGCGAGAGCGAGGAAGCGGCTATAGCTTAGGAAGGAAGGAAGGAAGGAGGAAACATGGGAAATGTGACTTGTGGTCGGGGAGAAAAGGGGGTGGGGAAGGGGGGCGGGGGTAGATATTTTGGCCGTAGGCCAAAATTGTGGAAATGTGGAGGGAAACTTTAAGCGCGGTGCCACGGGACAATTCACTTTGAATGATTGTGTGCATCGCAAATGATTCTTCTGCTTTACGCGCATGGGATGAGTTTGATAATTCAAATTTTGGTGGAAATTTTCCTGGGTACGTCATTGCATAATTTAACATCGCTTGCTAATTTGGGCACACAAAAGAGCGTACAGCAGACATACCACACTTACTGAATCGAGCAATTTTAGTAATTAAACAAAGCCAGTTGACCTAAATATTTCCCTAACATAAGACCATCATTAAAAACAAAGCCTAAGTACGCATAATTTTAACAATTCCACCACCGTGCCGGCCTATGCATCGCCGGTGTGAGATGAGACGTCGATGACTTGTCCTGGCGACATGCCGCCGTTGGTGGACTCTGCGTCCCCCCTGGTGAAGTCGACCACGTCCTCGTCCTTGGTGTTGTAGTACTCATAGTAGTGGCTGCGCCAGAGCTCGCGTTGGTACTCCATCGCCAATTCCTCAACAGACAGACTCTTCTCTACCTCAACCTCGGCCACGCGCAACTCCTCCTCCCAGCGCTCCTCGATCTCCGCCGCCTCCTGCATCTCCAGCTCCCACTCGACGACCTCATGAGGAAGCAGGTACTCCATGGCCACCGCCACCTTTTCAGACGTGGGTTGCATGCTGGAGTCCGAGGTGGCCTGGAATATCTTGGTTTGTGCATCCTCAATCTTGGCGTGGAGGGCCTCGACCCGGGCTAGGGCGACATCGGCGGGACGGACGACAGCTCGAGTGCTCTCAGCATTTGCAGCCGTCATAGCAGTAGCAGCTGCAGCCATCTCAGCTGCTGCAGCTGCCCTATCGCCTGCCGCAGACGCCCTCTCGGTGGAAGCGGACACGCTCAATGTAGATGCGGCAGCACTCTCGGCGTAGGCGGCGCGCTTGTCGGGGGGGGACGACCATCGTACGGGCCTTCGCGAAGCGTTTCCATGGCGTCATCTTTGCAAGAAGGGGGTGCAGGAATGGGGATTGGGATTCGTGGATTCGGGGGTTGCCGGCACTGGAGCAGACGAGCCGGCGAAGCTTAAGGAGGTAGACTTAAATAGACCCATATATTTTCATCGCAAATAGTTCCTAGAAAAAAAACTATTTGTGATGTTGTAGATATTTTTTATTAGCTGTGAAAGATGAATTTGGAGTAAAGTGGCAATGGATGGTATTTTAAATGAACAAGAAATTTTGTAGTGCTAATACAACTGTCATGTCAAATTTTGGAAAATATCAGGGGTCATTTGACCTATTAAGACATTTAAGTGATTTTCTAGCCATTTAATGACCGTATTAGAAATATGAACTACATGTACATGCAATAGCTAACCATAATGGTTTGAAAACTCATATTTTGTGTACTTGTGTGATTTAATTCCATGTGCAGTAAATTGGAAGGAATTTTCAAACATATTTGTCTAATGGCTATGACACAATTAAGCATGGAGCGACATGTCATTTTAATTCCAAAAAATAAAATAAAAATCAGAAACATATGAAACCTTGGTTGATGTAATGTCATGCCACAAAGATGATGTGGTAAAGAAATTGGCATGTTTGACGAAAGTTGACACACGCCCCTCACAAATCGGAGCAACTCACTAGAAGGCTCGTGGTTCCGATAGGGAACAATGCATGTTTGATGACGAACGGGAGATAGTTTCCTCTTACGGCCTTCAATTTTTTCTACGTCTAACGTGCACTACTACAACTGTAATGTGAAATTTTGAAAAATTCTAGGGGTCATTTGACCTTTTAAAGACATTTAAGTGATTTTCTAGCCATTCAATGACCGTAATTCAAATTTGAACTACATCTACATGCAACGCCTAACCAAAACGGTTTGAAAAATCATATTTGTGTACTTGTGTGCGAGTTAATTCCATGTGCAGTAAATTAGAAGGAATTTTCAAACATATTTGTCTCACGATATGGACACATGCATACGTATGCATGGAGTGACATGGCATTTTAATTCCAAAAAATAAAAAAAATCAGAAACACATGAAACCTTGGTTGATGTAATGTCATGCCACCAAGATGATGTGGTAAAGAAATTGTCATGTTTGACGAAAGTTTGGACACAGACCCCTCACAAACCGGAGCAACTCACTAGAAGGCTGGTGGTTCTGAGAGGGAACAATGCATGTTTAATGACGAATGGGAGATAGCTTCCTCTTACGGCCTTCAATTTTTTTTGCGTCTAACATGCACTACTACAACTGTAATGTGAAATTTTGGAAAATTCTAGGGGTCATTTGACCTTTTAAAGACATTTAAGTGATTTTGTAGCCATTTAATGACTGTAATTCAAATTTGAACTACATCTACATGCAATGCCTAACCAAAGCGGTTTGAAAAATCATATTTGTGTACATGTGTGCGAGTTAATTCCATGTGCAGTAAATTAGAAGGAATTTTCAAACATATTTGTCTCACGACATGGACACATGCATACGTATGCATGGAGTGACATGGCATATTAATTCCAAAAAAAGCAAAAACACATGAAACCTTGGTTGATGTAATGTCATGCCACCAAGATGATGTGGTAAAGAAATTGGCATGTTTGATGAAAGTTTGGACACACACCCCTCACAAACCGGAGCAACTCACTAGAAGGCTCGTGGTTCCGAGAGGGAACAATGTCTGTTTGATGACGAACGGGGATAGCTTCCTCTTACGGCCTTCAATTGTTTTCTACATCTATCATGCACTACTACAACTATAATGTGAAATTTTGGAAAATTCTAGAGGTCATTTAAACTTTTAAAGACATCTAAGTGATTTTCTAGCCATTTAATGACCGTAATTCAAATTTGAACTACATCTACCCACAACGCCTAACCAAAACGTTTTGAAAAATCATATTTGTGTACTTGTGTGCGAGTTAATTCCATGTGTTGTAAATTAGAAAGAATTTTCAAACATATTTGTCTCATGACATGGACACATGCATACGTATGCATGGAGTGACATGGCATTTTAATTCCAAAAAATAAAATAAAATTAGAAATACATGAAACCTTGGTTGATGTAATGTCATGCCACCAAGATGATGGGGTATGGAAATTGGCATATTTGACGAAAGTTTGGACACACACCCCTCACAAACCGGAGCAACTCACTAGAAGGCTCGTGGTTCCGAGAGGGAACAATGCATGTTTGATGACAAACGGGAGATAGCTTCCTCTTATGGCCTTCAAATTTTTTCTACGTCTAACGTGCACTACTACAACTGTAATGTGAAATTTTGGAAAATTCTAGGGGTCATTTGACCTTTTAAAGACATTTAAGTGATTTTTTAGCTATTTAATGACCGTAATTCAAATTTGAACTATATCTACATGCAACGGCTAACCAAAACAATTTGAAAAATCATATCTGTGTACTTGTGTGTGAGTTAATTCCATGTGCAGTAAATTAGAAGGAATTTTCAAACATATTGGTCTCAAGGCATGGGTACATGCATACGTATGCATGGAGTGCCATGGCATTTTAATTCCAAGAAATTAAAAAATGATCAAAAAAACATGAAACCTTGGTTGATGTAATGTCATGCCACCAAGATGATGTGGTAAAGCAATTGGCATGTTTGACGAAAGTTTTGGACACACACCCCTCACAAACCGGGGCAACTCACTAGAAGGTTCTTTTTTCCAAGATGGAACAATGCATGTTTGATGACGAATGGGAGATAGCTTCCTCTTACGGCCTTCAATTTTTTTTCTAAGTTTAACATGCACTAATACAACTGTCATGTGAAAATTTGGAAAATCTTAGGGGTCATTTGACCTTTTAAAGACATTTAAGTGATTTTCTAGCCATTTAATGACCGTAATTCAAATTTGAACTACATCTACATGCAACGCCTAACCAAAACGGTCTGAAAATCATATTTTTGTTTACTAATGTGCGATTTAATTCCATGTGCGGTAAATTAGAAGGAATTTTCAAACATATGGGTCTCAAAGCATGGGCACATGCATACGTATGCATGGAGTGCCATGGCATTTTAATTCCAAAAAATTAAAAATGATCAGAAAACATGAAACCTTGGTTCATGTAATGTCATGCCACCAAGATGATATGGTAAAGAAATTGGCTTGTTTGACGAAAGTTTGGACACACACCCCTCACAAACCGGAGCAACTCACTAGAAGGTTCGTGGTTCTGAGAGGGAACAATGCATGTCTGATGACGAATGGGAGATAGCTTCCTCTTCCGGCCTTCAAATTTTTTTTCTATGTTTAACGTGCACTAATACAACTTTCATGTGAAATTTTGGAAAATTTCAGGGGTCATTTGACCTTTTAAAGACATTTAAGTGATTTTCTAACATTTAATGACCATAATTCAAATTTGAACTACATCTACATGCAACGCCTAATGATAATGGTTTGAAAAATCATATTTTTGTGTACTTGTGTGCGAGTTAGAAAATCATCAGACGATGTAAATATCTGGTGTTCAAAAAAGAAAATGTAAAGATCTGGCAAGACAACCGGCCCCCACACGATTGGCACTCTATCTCGTGGCTCGAGGTTTGGTAGGTGAGTGGCGGGGATCATTAATTAGACATGGTTCTATATTGGAACCCGTTAGCTATTATGTTCACACATGTATTTTTCTGCGAGAACCGTGTGTAATTCAAACTACAGTACTCGTAAATTCCAGTGACCGGCGTGTGTACTGTCCCCGTCGATCTAGATTCCGGCCGCCAATAAATACTCCCTTGCTCACGTCGTCCTGCCTGCATTCTCATCTACATCCTCCCCTCGCTCGCCCTCTCTCTCTCACACACACACAAATATCTACCATGGCACCGCCGGCCTGCCCACGCGCCAACGAGGAGTCGCCGCCCCCCGAGGACGCTCACTTGAATAGCAGTGGCAAGGACCCCTACGCGCCTCCTGACGAGGTTGCGCCAGACACCCCCCCCCAACTTTGGATTGGTTTTGGGGCCAGTACAATCTTTGCCTGTGGAAGTCGCTACCGCCGGTTGAGAAAGCCAGGCAAGTGGCATTCGAGAAGGAGATGGCGGAGGAGGAAGCCAGGTACCAGGCAGCTTGTGAAGCCCGTGATGCCGCCTGGAAAAGGAGGCGGGGTAGCTTTGGGGGTGGGTGCGTTGTCGTGCCGAGGAGGTGTACAAAGACAGGTACTTCGCGAGGAAGGTCATAGGGGTTGGGCGCCTCATCGCTGCGTGGAGATGGGCCGATAAGCTCCAGCGTGCCACCGACGAGGAGCTCCGGTGGGCTCCCAACGAAATGGCAAGATCGTTCGCGCGCGTCCGCCAGCAAGAGGCAGATTGGTACGTCAAGCGCTGCGAGGCGGAGGTGGTGGAGTATTGCCTCTGCACTGGGAAGACGCCGCGCACCAGGGAGCTGCTGGCGAGGGCTGCTGGAATACTGGTCCCAGGAGGGATTATTAATTTTATTATTGTTCATTTTCAATTTTATGCATTGTACCTAGTAGTTAAGTATCATCACGTATATGTGATGATATTATATATATATTCTATGATGAACTAATGAACAATTAATATATATATATATTATGATTCCATTTTCTATCTGTTTTTGTATACTAATTTGAATCTAGCTGTTATCATCCACATATACAGATTGGAAAGCGTATATACACACATTGAAACATAACATATAAGAACGGAAAACAAAGCACACACATTGAAACAGAGGAATAAACATCGCTTTTATTGCTTCCACATCACAAGATCGTATAAAGCTTATTTTCTCCACACTAATAGATCATACATATTTAGAGAGCAATTTTTATTGCATGCACCGATGACAACTTGCTTGAAGGATCTTACTCAATCCATAGGTAGGTATGGTGGACTCTCATGGCAATACTGGTTTAAGGGATTTTTGGAAGCACAAGTAGTATCTCTACTTGGTGCAAAGAATTTGGCTAGCATGAGGGGGAAAGGCAAGCTCAGCATGTCGAACAATCCATGACAATATATTTTATTTCAGATATAAGAAAACATAACCCATTACGTTGTATTCCTTGTCCAACATCAACCTTTTAACATGTCATATTTTAATGAGTGCTCACAATTACAAAAGATGTCCAAGATAGTATATTTATATGTGAAATCTCTCTTCCCTCAATATTCTTTCATGAATTGTTCAAGTGACCAATACAGTGTTTGCTAACCTTCAATAAATTTACCACCTCTACTTCTTATATGTGAAGTCATTAATCCCAATGGGATAAGCATATGAAACATATGTAATTTCAGATTTATTATATTCAATTCATTCAACCATTTACTCATAGGATATATGTGAAGCACGTGAATGAATAACAAACTACTCCGAAAGATATAAGTGAAGATCAATGAGTAGTTAAATATTTATTTAGCTATGTGAAGACTCTACCATTTAATAATTTCAGATCTTGATACTTTATTCAAACATCAAGCAAAACAAAATAAAATGACATCTAAGAATAGCAAACATCATGTGAATAAGCAAAAGCTTAGGATCAACCGATACTAACCGATAGTTGTTGAAGAATAAAGGTGGGATGCCAACCGGGGCATCCCCAAGCTTAGACGCTTGATACTTCTTGAAATATTATCTTGGGATGCCTTGGGCATCCCCAAGCTTGAGCTTTTGTGTCTCCTTAATTCCTCTCATATCACGGTCTCCCTAAATCTCAAAAGCTTCATCCACACAAAACTCAACAAGGACTCGTGAGATAAGTTAGTATAAACCAATGCAAAAACCTTATCATACTCTTATGTAGCAAATAACTAAAATTATTAATCAACATTGCATACAAAATTCCTCCACATATTTAATATTACTATCCTCAAATAGAATCATTAAACAAGCAAACATATGCGAACAATGCAAACATAACAGCAATCTGCCTAAACAGGACAGTCTGTGAAGAATGCAGAAAGATCCATACTTCCCTAGTTCCAAAAATTATGAAATAAAATTCCCACTGTAGTAAATTTATCAGATCTTATTATGAAAAAGGTTTCAACATTTTATCACATTCTGACCTTTCTAGGGAATTTTTCCAACAGTGGTAAACTTTCTGTTTTCAAACAGCAACATGTAGACTTGTAAAATAGGCATAGTAAAGGCCATCAATGCCACTTTTATTGAAATAAAAGATGCAAAACATTGTTCTAAATAACATAAAGCAAATCCTAACAAAATAAATTGACGCTCCAAGCAAATCACATATCATGTGGTGAATAAAAATATAGCTCCAAGTAAAGTTACCGATGAACGAAGACGAAAGAGGGGATGCCTTCTGGGGCATCCCCAAGCTTAGGCTCTTGGTTGTCCTTGAATATTACCTTGGGGTGCCTTGAGAATCCCCAAGATTAGGCTCTTGCCACTCCTTATTCCATATTCCATCGAATCTTTACCCAAAACTTGAAAACTTCACAACACAAAACTTAACAGAAAACTCGTGAGCTCCGTTAGTAAAAGAAAACAAACCACCACTTCAAGGTACTGTAATGAACTCATTATTTATTTATATTGGTGTTAAACCTACTGTATTCCAACTTTTCTATAGTTCATAAACTCTATTACTAGCCATAGATTCATCAAAATAAGCAAACAACACACGAAAAACAGAATCTTTCAAAAACAGAACAGTCTGTAGTAATCTGTAGGTTTCGAATACTTATGGAACCCCAAAAATTCTAAAATAAATTTATGGAAGTGAGGAATTTATCGATTAATCATATGTAAAAACAATTAACTAAATAGCACTCTCCATTAAAAAATGGAAGCAAATCTCGTGAGCGCTAAAGTTTCTATTTTTTACAGCAAGATCGCAAAGAATTTCCCTAAGTCTTCCCAAAGGTTCTACTTGGCACAAACACTAACTAAAAGCATAAAACCACATCTAAACAGAGGCTATATGAATTATTTATTACTAAACAGGAGCAAAAAGCAAAGAACGAAAATAAAATTGGGTTGCCTCCCAACAAGCGCTGTCGTTTAACGCCCCTAGCTATGCATGATGATTTTAATGATGCTCACATAAAAGATAAGAATTGAAACATAAAGAGAGCATCATGAAGAATATAACTAGCACATTTAAGACTAACCCACTTCCTATGCATAGGTATTTTGTGAGCAAACAACTTATGGGAATAAGAATCAACTTGCATAGGAAGGTAAAACAAGCATAGCTTCAAAATTTTCAACACATAGAGGAAACTTGATATTATTGCAATTCCTACGAGCATATATTCCTCCCTCATAATAATTTTCAGTAGAATTATGAATAAGTTCGACAATATAACCATCATATAAAGCATTCTTTTCATGATCTACAAGCATATAATTTTTATTACTCTCCACATAAGCAAAATTCTTCTCATTCGGAATAGTAGTGGGAGAAAACTCAACAAAATAACTATCATGTGAGGCATAATCCAATTGAAAATTAAAATTATGATGAAAAGTTTCATGGTTATCATTATTCTTTATAGCATACTTGTCATCACAATAATCATCATAGATAACAACTTTGTTCACATAATCCATTGGAACCTCTTCCGAAATAGTGGAATCATTACTAAATAAAGTCATGACCTCTCCAAATTCACTTTCATCAATATAATCATCATAAATAGGAGGCATGCTTTCATAATAATAAATTTTCTCATCAAAACTTGGGGGACAAAAAATATCATCTTCATCAAACATAGCTTCCCCAAGCTTGTGGCTTTGCATATCATTAGCATCATGGATATTCAAGGAATTCGTACTAACAACATTGCAATCATGCTCATCATTCAGATGTTTAGTGCCAAACATTATAATGCATTCTTCTTCTAGTACTTGAGCACAATTTTCCTTCCCATCATTTTCATGAAAGAAATTAAAAATATGAAGCATATGAGGCAACCGTAATTCCATTTTTTTATAATTTTCTTTTATAAACTAAAATAGTGATAAAACAAGAAACAAAAAGATTAATTGCAAGATCTAAAGATATACCTTCAAGCGCTAACCTCCCCGGCAACGGTGCCAGAAAAGAACTTGATGTCTACTACACAACCTTCTTCTTGTAGACGTTGTTGGGCCTCCAAGTGCAGAGGTTTGTAGGACAGTAGCAAATTTCCCTCAAGTGGATGACCTAAGGTTTATCAATCCGTGGGAGGCGTAGGATGAAGCTGGTCTCTCTCAAGAAATCCTGCAACCAAATAACAAAGAGTCTCTTGTGTCCCCAACACACCCAATACAATGATAAATTGTATAGTTGCACTAGTTTGGCGAAGAGATGGTGATACAAGTGCAATATGGATAGTAGATAATGGTTTTTGTAATCTGAAAATATAAAACAAGAAGGTAGCAAGTGGTAAAAGTGAGCACAAACGGTATTGCAATGCTAGGAAACAAGGCCTAGGGTTCATACTTTCACTAGTGCAAGTTCTCTCAACAATAATAACATAATTGGATCATATAACTATCCCTCAACATGCAACAAAGAGTCACTCCAATGTCACTAATAGAGGAGAACAAACGAAGAGATTATGGTAGGGTACGAAACCACCTCAAAGTTATCCTTTCTGATCGATCTATTCAAGAGTCTGTAGTAAAATAACATGAAGCTACTCTTTCCGTTCAATCTATCGTAGAGTTCATACTAGAATAACACCTTAAGACACAAATCAACCAAAACCCTAATGTCACCTAGATACTCCAATGTCACCTCAAGTATCCGTGGGTATGATTATACGATATGCATCACACAATCTCAGATTCATCTATTCAACCAACACAAAGAACTTCAAAGAGTGCCCCAAAGTTTCTACCGGAGAGTCAAGACGAAAATGTGTGCCAAGCCCTATGCATAAGTTCACGAGGTCACAGAACTCGCAAGTTGATCACCAAAACATACATCAAGTGGATCACCTGATATCCCGTTGTCACCATAGATAAGCACATGCAAGACATACATTAAGTGTTCTCAAATCCTTGAAGACTCAATCCGATAAGATAACTTCAATGGGAAAACTCAATTCATCACAAGAGAGTAGAGGGGGAGAAACATCATAAGATCCAACTATAATAGCAAAGCTCACGATACATCAAGATCGTGTCAACTCAAGAACACGAGAGAGAGAGAGATCAAACACATAGCTACTGGTATATACCCTCAGCCCCGAGGGTTAACTACTCCCTCCTCGTCATGGAGAGCGCTGGGATGATGAAGATGGCCACCAGTGAGGGATTCCCCCTCCGGCAGGGTGCCGGAACAGGGTCTCGATTGGTTTTAGTGGCTACAGAGGCTTGCGGTGGTGGAACTCCCGATCTATTCTGCTCTCTGATGTTTTTAGGGTATATGGACATATATAGGCGAAAGAATTCGGTCAGGGGAGCCATGAGGGGCCCACGAGGGTGGGGGCATGCCCAGGGGGAAGGGCGTGCCTCCCTGCCTCGTGGCTTCCTCGAAGCTTCCCTGACGTCTACTCCAAGTCTCCTGGATTGCTTCTGTTCCAAAAATAACTCTCCCGAAGGTTTCATTCCATTTGGACTCCGTTTGATATTCCTTTTCTTCGAAACACTGAAATAGGCAAGAAAATAACAATTTGGGCTGGGCCTCTGGTTAATAGGTTAGTCCCAAAAATAATATAAAAGTGTTTAGTAAAGCCCATAAACATCCAAAACAGATAATATAATAGCATGAATACTTCATAAATTATAGATACGTTGGAGACGTATCACATCACGAAACCCTATTTCCACCACCGAAATCTTCTGTACCCGTGAGATCCCATCTTGGGGCCTTTTCCGGCGCTCCGCTGGAGGGGGAATCGATCACGGAGGGCTTCTACATCAACACCATAGCCTCTCTGATGATGTGTGAGTAGTTTACCACAGACCTTCAGGTCCATAGTTATTAGCTAGATGGCTTCTTCTCTTTCTTTGGATCTCAATACAAAGTTCTCCTCTATTCTCTTGGAGATCTATTTGATGTAATTCATTTTGCGGTGTGTTTGTCGAGATCCGATGAATTGTGGGTTTATGATCAAGATTATCCATGAACAATATTTGATTCTTCTCTAAATTCTTTTATGCATGACTTAATATCTTTGCAAGTCTCTTCGAATTATCAGTTTGGTTTGGCCTACTAGATTGATCTTTCTTGCAATGGGAGAAGTGCGTAGCTTTGGGTTCAATCTTGTGGTGTCCTTTCCTAGTGACAGCAAGGGCAGCAAGGCATGTATTATATTGTTGCCATCGAGGATAAAAAGATGGGGTTTATATCATATTGCTTGAGTTTATCCCTCTACATCATGTCATCTTGCCTAATGCGTTACTCTGTTCTTATGAACTTAATACTCTAGATGCATGCTGGATAGCGGTCGATGTGTGGAGTAATAGTAGTAGATGCAGAATCGTTTCGGTCTACTTGTTGCGGACGTGATGCCTATATACATTATCATGCCTAGATATTCTCATAACTATGCGCTTTTCTATCAATTGCTCGACAGTAATTTGTTCACCCACCGTAGAATCTACTATCTTGAGAGAAGCCACTAGTGAAACCTTTGGCCCCCGGGTCTATCTTCCATCATATTATTTTCCTATCTACTTGTTATTTCTGCCACCTTTTATTTTGCAATCTTTATTTTCCAATCTATACAACAAAAATACCAAAAATATTTATCTTATTATCCTTATTAGATCTCACTTTTGCAAGTGGTCGTGAAGGGATTGACAACCCCTTTATCGCGTTCGTTGCAAGGTTCTTATTTGTTTGTGCAGGTACGAGGGACTTGCGTGTAGTCTCCTACTGGATTGATACCTTGGTTCTCAAAAACTGAGGGAAATACTTATGCTACTTTGCTACATCACCCTTTCCTCTTCAAGGGAAAACCAACACATGCTCAAGAGGTAGCACGCGTCACCAAGTTTAGGAACTGCCATTCCCCTCCCCCCTTCATGGCGCGCTCGCTCTTATTCTACCACGACTGAAGCACCTCGAGCTCGTCGTCGTCTGCCTCCCAAATGATGACATGGAGCGCCTGCTCCCTGGCTATACTGCACTGGAAGAAATCAATGGGTTGAGTAGCTTCCACATCACCTCCATGACTCTCCGGACTATTTATGTGTGTTCCTGGTGCGGCAGGAAGACATCACAAGATGTGTACCACGGTATGGCCATCGAGGACACACCTGCACTTGAGAGATTACTTGTAGTTGATCAAGAAGGTCCAACAAGAATCAATGTCATTTCTGCGCCGAAATTGATAGTGGTGGGCTACTCGTCTAACAAATACTCCGAACTTGTTATTGGATCCACACCCGTTCAGGTACAACAGTCGCCTTCTACCTCTCCTTCTACAAATAAACATTATTTCTAATTTTGAAGATGTTTATTTGTCTGTCATCCAGAAAATGATTTCGACAAGCTTGACCCCGAAACTGCGCACAGTGAAGGTCTTGGCACTAGAATCTATCGGCCCCAACCTGGAGCAACACTGGTACAGCACGTGCTATACAAACGGTTTTTAACCCCTTTTCGCGACGACATTTGGAACTGTCACGAAGTGAGTGTGGGCGATAGGGGGGTCCTTCCCACATGACCCAGAAACCGTCGGGGATAGGCCCTCCTGGCACATAAAATGAGCTCATGTGCGATCTGGCGGGGCATCGAAACCCAATTGTTTCCATTCGTATGTACATCCCACACGGTGAATCCCAGAAAATCATTTCTGCCCGTATGTATATCACACACAGTTCTTTGTGTGGAAACGTTTGTGCTAGGTGGCCTAACACAAACAGTTTGCTGCTGGAAGCTGTGTGTGATTGTTAGTTGATCGAACACGCCTACTTCCTTGAAATTGTGCGGGTTGTTTGAGTTCATCGCCCACGGTGTTGTCTGAGTAACCGTCTGCAATAGAAAACCCCAATAAGCAGGGTAATTAGCCTATTATTGATAATCCATGTACTAATCAAATTGATATTTCTTATAAAACACACCAGATATTTCATATCTGTATAACAACGACCAGGATTTCATAATCGAATTACATCAGATAGCTTCGGCACTCAGTTACGCCATTACACAACAACACCAAGTTTCACATGCAACATCAAAAACCTTTGGAAAGTAGCATCATACACGGTAAATAGACAGATGAATCTCATCTGGGAAACTGCAGAAATGGAAGGCAAATATTGAGCCTTCCGTGATGTTGAATGTCCTTGCAACTTTAGGCCAGTGGCTATGGATATGTGCATGCCTAACCTTCGTCCTCTTCAGCAAGAATTCAATATTGTACCATGGGTGTTGAATGAATACCTTCCTCGCCTCTTGACCATGCAGGTGGTTTGAGAGGTAATCATCGGTGAACTGCTTTGAAAAGTACTAAAAACAAAGATATGCATAAATCATTGTTATAAATTTTGAAATGGCGCAAGGGGTAAAAACAAGGTAAAAGAGTTTGTACCATCCTATAGTTGACTGATGTCTTCTTCATTGTGCAAACAAAGATCTTGCTGTTATTCGTCGGAAGTTTCTTCATCCTAACAATCTTTCTGAGTTTCTTGACTTGACTGATATTCATGGACATCTCATTTCCCTATATGCAAAATGGGTCGAACAGTGGGTCTAAGCCTCTGATAGCAGGACCTACATGTGCAAGACCAAATTGTAAGAAACCTAAATATTAGAATGTTTCCTGCAACTACACAATAATGTGCTATTAGCCAAAGGACCATGTTTGAACAAACCTCGATGGTAAACCGCAGTGTCTCCCATTGTTTCCCTGCAACACACATAAGGAAGATCTTGATCTGGTTAACTGAGATTTGCCATACTATTAGTAGCATATGTATTGAGTACAGCCAAATTCGATTGGTGTCACATGCATAACAATACAAAATTGTACCCACAACAATTGAAAATCAAATTGTAGAACTGAACCAAACAGTTAAATGGACAACAGACCAAATGAACCAAAATAGTTAACTGAGCATGACATTGCAGAATAGAAACATGTACTAGAAGATAAGACAGTTAACAAAACAAAGAATGCTTGAGAACAGTACGATGAAATGTAGCAATTGTTGGACCAAAGTATTAATTGAACATTACATTTCAGAGGACCAAACTGTTAACTGAACATTAGATTGCATATTAACATTACAGAGGACAAATCACTAGAAGGCACTAGCGGTGGCCTCGAGAAAATAGCACGATCTGTATTTTAAAGTAGACAACCGTGTGGCGATGTTGACGGTGGCCTCGAAGATGAGGTGCTCCTCCAAGATCTGGCGGTCGGCATGCATGGCAGCCATAGCGACCTCGTGTGCGCGTGCGGCTGCATGCTACTGAGCTCCATGTTATACTGCATGCAAAATGGTTATGGGCGGCGCTTAATTGGAGGAGGGGGACAGTGATTTTGGCAAAAGGTGTAGTGTCGTCGGTCGGGGCATGTCGGACGGGAAAGGAGGAGGATGGTGTGGGTGGGGTGTGGATTACCTGGCCATATCGACGAGGCCACGCAGCAAGAAGAAGGGTCGGCGACGAGGAGGCCGCGCAGCAAGAAGAAGGGTCGTCGGTGAGGAGGCGGCGCTGCGAGAAGAAGGGTAGCCAGCGAGGAGGCGACGCTGCAAGAAGAAGGGTCATCGTCGAGGAGGCTGAGCTTCCAGTAAGCAGTAGTGAAGGTTTGAACTTGGAAAGCAAGGAGGAACAGTGGAAATGTGGCTTTTGGTGGGAGGGAGGGGGCGGGAGATAGATATTTCCGCGGTGGCAAAAAAAAATCTCTCGGTGCCACAAGAAACTGGCACGCACGTGTGGTTCAAGCGGGGGCGGTGGACTGTTGTGACACCCCCGATTTGACCGTACACTAATCATACACGCAAACGTGTACGATCAAGATCAGGGACTCACGGGAAGATACCACAACACAACTCTACAAATAAAATAAGTCATACAAGCATCATATTACAAGCCAGGGGCCTCGAGGGCTCGAATACAAGAGCTCGATCATAGACGAGTCAGCGGAAGCAACAATATCTGAGTACAGACATAAGTTAAACAAGTTTGTTTTAAGAAGGCTAGCACAAAAGTAGCAACGCTCGAAAAGGCAAGGCCTCCTGCCTGGGACCTCCTAACTACTCCTCCAAGCCGAACTCCATGTAGAATCGTCCTTGGGATCCTCTGGCTCCTGGACTTCATCATATGGTTGTAACAAACGGGTATAGAAAGGGGGAAAGGGGGGAGCAAAGCAACCGTGAGTACTCATCCAAAGTACTCGCAAGCAAGGAGCTACACTACATATGTATGCATTGGTATCAAATGGAAAAGGGATAGCATAGGTGGACTGAACTGCAGAATACTGGAATAAGAGGGGGATAGCTAGTCCTATCGAAGACTATGCTTCTGGCAACCTCCATCTTGCAGCATGTAGAAAAGAGTAGATGGTAAGTTCACCAAGTAACATCTCATAACATAATCCTACCCGGTGATCCTCCCCTCGTCGCCCTATGAGAGAGCAATCACTGGTTGTATCTGGCACTTGGAAGGGTGTGTTTTATTAAGTATCCGGTTCTAGTTGTCATAAGGTCAAGGTACAACTCTGGGTCGTCCTTTTACCGAGGGACATGGCTATTCGAATAGATCAACCTACCTGCAGGGGTGCACCACATTTCCCAACACGCTCGATCCCCTTTGTCCGGACACACTTTTCTGGGTCATGCCCGGCTTCGGAAGATCAACACGTCGCAGCCCTACCTAGGCACAACAGAGAGGTCAGCACGCCGGTCTAAAATCCTATGGCGCAGGGGTCTGGGCCCATCACCCATTGCACACCTGCACGTTGCGTACGCGGCCGGCGAGCAGACCTAGCCTTCCTTATACAAGAGCAGGCGTTCCAGTCCAACTCGGCGCGGGCTGCTCAATCACTGACGTCACGAAGGCTTCGGCTGATACCATGACGTCGAGTGCCCATAACTATTCCCGCGTAGCTGGTTAGTGCGTATAGGCCAGTGGCCAGACTCAGATCAAATACCCAGATCTCGTTAAGCGTGTTATTTTGAAATAACCACGGACGCCGACCAGGGCCAAGCCCACCTCTCTCCTAGGTGGTCTCAACCTACCCTGTCGCTCCGCCACAAAGATCCACTCAGAGGGCCGTCAGGACAAGCGTCCTCTCGGACCCAATCCGTGAATCACTCGCGGGTACTCTACGAGCCGACCCGACTTTAGTCACCACAAGTATCATATAATATGTATATAAGTATATGCCCGTGATCACCTCCCGAGTGATCACGGCCCGATAGTATAGCATGGTAGACAGACAAGAATGTAGGGCCGCTGATGATAAACTAGCATCCTATACTAAGCATTTAGGATTGCAGGTAAGGTATCAATAACTGTAACAACAATGACAGGCTATGCATCAGGATAGGATTTACAGAAAGCAGTAACATGCTACACTACTCTAATGCAAGCAGTAGAGAGAAGGGTAGGTGATATCTGGTGATCAAGGGGGGGGCTTGCCTGGTTGCTCTGGCAAGAAAGAGGGGTCGTCAACAGCGTAGTCGATCGGGGCACCAGCAGCGGTGTCAGCCTCGTAGTCTATCGGAGAGAAGAGGGGGAAGAAACAATGAATATAATGCAAACAAATTCATAGCGATGCATGACATGACAAGTAGCGTAGGGGTGCCCTAACGCGGTATGAGGTCATACCGATGAAGGGGGGAAACATCCGGGAAAATAACCCCGGTGTTTCGCGTTTTCGGACAAATGAATCGGAGGGGGAAAGTTGCGTGTTCGCTATGCTAGGGATGTGTGGCGGACGAACGGGCCGCGTATCCGGATTCGTCTCGTCGTTCTGAGTACCCCCTAGTCCAGGACACCGTCAGCGGCCCACACACAAAGGCCAGAAATGCTCTTGAGATGCGGCCATGTTGATCCCCGGGACATCGATGCAGACACGCAGCCCAGTATCCTCACCAGGATGCGGAACTGTGCCCCGTGGGCGGCTGTCGCCGCACATGGCTCTGGCTTCTTGCAGTTCCTGGGTGGTCAACTTTCATGTACAAAGTTTTTCCATCCGAGCTACGGTTTATTTTATATTGATTTTAAAAGATTTAAATCATTTTAGCATTTATTTAATTATTTTAATTTAACATTATCCAGAACAGTGCATGCTGACGTCAGCATGACATCATCAGTCAACAGAGGTGTTGACTGGGTTGCTGACGTATGGGTCCCGCATGTCATAGGTACAATAACCTAATTAACCTATTAATCAGTTTAATTAGTTAATTAGGTACCTAATGTTTAATTAGTTTAATTAAACATGATTAATTAACTTAATTAATTTAGTTAATTAATTAACATTTTTATTTACTTATTATTATTTTATTTATTTTAAATCGTTCTCAGGGGGCGTGGCCCCCCCATGTCATAGGCCCCAGGGGCTTAACGGGGCGGGTTAATGGGTGCGGGCGAGGCTACCCGTTTGGGCGCCTGCCCAGGCCAGTGGAGGTGCCGGGGCATCGTAGCCGGCGGCAAGCTGCGTCGGGTAGTAGGGGGGTGACGACGAGCGAGGGCACGTCGCAGAGCGGGCGCGCGACGGCCAGGGAAGGTCGATGGCGGGCGGCGTGTGCAGCGTGTCGTGGTTCGACGGCAGCGGTGGTGGGCTCGGCGGGAAGTCGGCGCGGGCGATACAGGCCAGCGGCGATGGAGCAGAGGCGGGCGACGAAACGCGGCAGGCGCGGCGGTGCAAGCAGCGACAACAGGCAGGCGTGGGTTGCACGGACGTCGCCGGAGCGGGGCAAGCGGCGCGTGGGTGCGGTGAGCGAGCAGGGGAGGAGGCGCGTGCGGCAGGGAGGCAAACAGAGCGCGCGGCAGGGGCGAGCGAGGCGCGGGACGCGCGCGGCATGGGCGAGTGCGCCCGGAGCACGGGCGACTCGGCGATGCGGGGCGCTTGCGGCCAGGGGCGCGAGCGGCATGGGGAACGCGCGCGGGTGACCGTGGTGAGGGGCGACAGCCAGGCCCGCGGGCGCGCACCGCGGTGACAGGAGGAAGGGGGAGATGGGGGATCCTCACGTTCGATGATGGGAAGAGGGGCGGCGTGGCTCGGGGTGGTCCGGCGAGGGAGAGGACGAGGTACACGACAACGACGGAGACGAGGAAGTCCGGCAACGGGGGGCTCCGCGCGGCGACGTCGTCCTCAAGACGCCGCGGGTGTCGGGGGCGAGGCGGGGTCAGGGGCGATGTGGATCGCCCGGACCCAGCAGAGAGAGGGGTAGGAGTGGAGGAAGGCGAGGAGGGCGGCGGTGGGGCGGCGCCGGGGTGGGCGCCGGCGACGGGGCACGAGGCGGTGCCCCTCGATCTGGATCGAGGGGGAGGGGGTGAGGGAGCGAGAGGTGGGGGAGCGAGTGGGGAGTGTGGGAGGCCGCGGCTAGGCCGGCTGGTTGGCCCGGTGGCCAGCTGGGCCACGGCCCAGCAAGGGGTGGGGGCTTTTACTTACTTTTTTCTTTTTGTTTTGATTTTCCCATTTATTCTTTTTCCTTTTTATTTTATTTTAGTTACACTTTATTTTTAGTTTAGTAAAATATGACAATAGTTCCAAAATAGTGTTTCCAAATAACCCACTACCCTAAAAAGTTTTACCTCAAAATAAAATAGTTTATGATTTTATAAAATATCAAAGGCACTTATTTAATCGTTTCAACTACTGTTTTAATCATTTTAGAGTATTAAAACATTTTATAAAAGTGGGGTTTCCTCACCACAATTAACTCTGCATTACTTGGCACAACCCGGAAAATTTAGTTTTAAAGTTTGAAAACTTTTGTTGTTTGCCTTTAATTCAATTTTGAATTTGAATCGGTTTTGAACTAACCCGAGATTAACTACACTGATAGAGGTGATGTGGCATCATTAGTAGGGAATTACTGTAGTCTAATTATCCGGGCATCACAATTCTCCTCCACTACAAGAAATCTTGTCCCGAGATTTAGGAGGTGAAGTAAGGGGAAAGATCTGGTTGCAAAATTTTGATGAATCTTCTCGATCTTGGGTTCTCTTCTTGAAGAGGCCGCCCATAGCATTGATGTCTTCATTCCTAGGCATCATGATGAAGTTGTCGTCCTTTCTTCGGGGCCTTCATCGTACTTATGAATAGGTAAGGGCAGCTTGGCAACGATAGAATGCTAAGAGGGTATTCATCCAGGGTTAACCCATGAATGAACATAAGAGTATCCCTCGAGTTGGAACTCAGTAAAAGCATCGAGAGAAATAATAATAGGCATGAGAATTTTCAAGTGGGTAGGCAAACGTTCGATGCCTATAATGGAGTGTGAGAGGGGTTGAAAGCAATGGAATATGTATGACGGCTAAAACTAGAATAGATCATCTCAAGGAAGGTGGCTCGTGAATTACTTATGAAGCCAAACGCGAGGAATATCTTTGGTAACAGGGGTATACATAAGAGCCAGCTTTCGATCCTGTGGAATTGTGGGTTAAGGGCCCACCATGTGGGTTAAAAGTAGGAGGAGCGGTGACATCTTGCAAGGTCATGATAGCAAGGTTCGGCATGTTAGAGGATAGACTGTCAGTTATGTCAACAACAACGTCGGTACCAAGGGCGAGGGACGAAGAGAACCATTTTCCTGCTTGTTGAACGAGGCGGACCAATAGGCAAAGTGCTCGTCCATCATTGGCTACCGGAATGTTATCAACAATAGTAACAGGGTCTTGCTGACAGGATTGTACACCGAGGTGTTTACATAAGCAGGAGAATATTACTGCTTAGATCATATTGATACGTCTCCGTCGTATCTACTTTTCCAAACACTTTTGCCCTTGTTTTGAACTCTAACTTGCATGATTTGAATGGAACTAACCAGGACTGACGATGTTTTCAGCAGAATTACCATTGTGTTATTTATGTGCAGAAACAAAAGTTCTCGGAATGACCTGAAACTTCATGGAGCAACTTTTTGGAAAATATAAAAAATACCTGCAAAATATGAAGGCCAGAGGGCCCACCACCTGTCCACGAGGCTGGGGGGCGCGCCCCCTACCTTGTGGGCCCCCTGGAGCTCCTCCGACTCTAACTCCAACTCTATATATTGTGTTTCGGGGAGAAAAAAATCAGAGAGAAGAATTCATCGATTTTTACGATACGGAGCCGCCGCCAAGCCCTAAAACCTCTCGGGAGGGCTGATCTGGAGTCTGTTCGGGGCTCCGGAGAGGGGAATCTGTCGCCATCATCATCATCAACCATCCTCCATCACCAATTTCATGATGCTCACTTTCGGTGTCAAAACCGGCGGATCTCGGGTAGGGGGTCCCGAACTGTGCGTCTAGGCTGGATGGTAACAGGAGGCAAGGGACACGAAGTTTTACCCAGGTTCGGGCCCTCTCGATGGAGGTAAAACCCTACGTCCTTCTTGATTAATATTGATGATATGGGTAGTACAAGAGTAGATCTACCACGAGATCGGAGAGGCTAAACCCTAGAAGCTAGCCTATGGTATGATTGTTGATGTGTATGTTGTCCTACGGACTAAAACCCTCCGGTTTCTATAGACACCGGAGAGGGTTAGGGTTACACAAAGTCGGTTACAATGGTAGGATATCTGCATATCCGTATCGCCAAGCTTGCCTTCCACGCCAAGGAAAGTCCCTTCTGGACACGGGACGAAGTCTTCAATCTTGTATCTTCATAGTCCAGGAGTCCGGCTGAAGGTATAGTCCGGCCATCCGGACATCCCTTAATCCAGGACTCCCTCAGTAGCCCCTGAACCAGGCTTCAATGACGACGAGTCCGGCGCACAAATTGTCTTCGGCATTGCAAGGCGGGTTCCTCCTCCAAGTACTTCATAGAAAATTTTGAACACAAAGATAGTGTTCGGCTCTGCAAAATAAGTTTCCACATATTGCCATAGAGAGAATAATATTTACACAAATCTAATCTGCTGACGTATTCCGTAGTGTGACACACCACGGCCAAGCCTTTATCCGAGTCATTTCATTATCCCACCTTAGCGCGTCATGCGAGGCAGTTTCCTTGGCATGTCTTGTTAAAGCAGAGATCGTGTCCCCTTATTTCGGGATTCTCATCAATACGGGCGTGGGTAACCCAACCACGCCATTGATTACGGCGCTTGGAGATAAGCGAGTTTTACCAGGCTGGTGGGGACACGTAGTTGCGTCCACCCATATAAGGGGAGAGGGATCCACCTTTTCACCTACGCCTTCAAGTAGGCATGTGAACATGGCAAAAACATAATCAGATCTCAGACTTAGTGAAAAACTAGAGCATGCAAATCTGTTAACAAGTAGGCATGTTTACGAGCTCGATGCACTCACTACAGAGCAAGGCATGACAATCTAAGCATACACCCATCAAGAATACACATTATATAAGCTATAAATGGCAAGAACAACAACATAGCTTGCACGGATCAACAACAACATCCTCGGCAAAATCGCTAACAAGCAGACAATCTGCCAGGATTCATGAAATAGCAAAAGTAGAGCTCGATTGACTCAAGCTAGAGTGCTCCATAATTGCAAACAAAGACATGGATGGGTAGAGCACCACAAGATAAACAAATCATCCTTACTGATCATCCTCAAAAGAGGCACGGATCACTAGGTAACAACATGAGCATATGGCATATTGATAAAAACAGATCAAGGACTTAGTGAAATCCCAAGTCCCTGAAATCAGCATTAACGAATGCACTACTTTGCAAGCTTGTGCTAGTCGCCACACATATCACAAAAATACATGGATAGCACCTCTGGAAAGATGGCAAAGCATATAACAAAACTCATGTAGAGCTCAGGAGCATATCATGCACACATTAATCATGGAAAAAATGACAAATAGCTATTTGGTGCAGCAGATCTGACAATTAACTCAAATAGCTCTCTTCCAACAGCATTTCGGGCATCAAGATGAGCTCAAATGAAAATGATGAAATGAGATGAAATGATGTACTCTCTGAGGCGAACATTTTGATATGCTACACGCCCAAAACGGATCTACGGATGCAAAGTTACGACACGATGAAGTTCCATAAAAAAATACTGAGAGGAGAGGGAAAAATCAACCGGTTAGGGTTTACTGTAGCAACCCGGACCGAATCTAGATCGGGCGCGCGCACTGTAGCAGATCGGCGCCGGAGTTCGTGCTCGCCGGAGGAGGACGCCGGAGATGGAGTGGAGGCGGCGGCGGACGCCGGTGGGGTGGCCGCGGGAGCCGGTGGCCGGAGCTGCGGACGCGGTGGCGGACGGCGACCGGCCGGCGACGAGGCAGATGGGCGGCGCGGCGGGCGGCGACCGGCGACGAGGGGCGTCGGGACGCGGCGGGTCACCGGCGATGGTGACGGTGGCCGGCGCGGGCTCCTCGCCGGAGCTGGAGGCGACGGGCGCCGCGAGCGCTGCGGAGGCGGCGGGGAAGACCCGGGTCGCGGGGGCCCGACGTGGGCTGCGGCGGGCCACGGTGGGAGGCGCCGGCAGTTGCCACATGGCAGCCTCCGGTTGGCGGTGGCGGCAATGTCCGGCGGCGGTGGACGTGTCCGCCCGCGCGGAGAGGAGCAGGACTAGGGTTAGGGGTGTTTTGGATCCGGGATTTCGGAGGAGGACCTATTTATAGGCATAGGAGGAGCTAGGAGAGTCCAAATGAGGTGCGGTTTTCGGCCACGCGATCGTGATCGAACGCTCTAGATGATGGAGAGGGTTTTGGTGGGTTTTCGCCCAAAATGGAGGGGTGTTGGGCTGCAACACACAGAGGCCTTCTCGGTCCCTCGGTTAACCGTTGGAGTATCAAACGAAGTCCAAATGGTATGAAACTTGACAGGCGGTCTACCGGTAGTAAACCAAGGCCGCTTGGCATGTCTCGGTCCAATTCGGAAATGTTTAACCCCCACACACGAAAACAAGGTAGAAAGGACCACCGGAGGATATAGGAGCGCCGGAATGCAAAACGGACAACGGGGAAAATGCTCGGATGCATGAGACGAACACGTATGCAAACGCAATGCACATGATGACATGATATGAGATGCATGACAACGACAACAACACATGGAGACAAAAACCTGAACCCGAGGAAATAAAATAACTTAGCACCGGAAACGGCAAGAGTTGGAGTACATATTAGGTAAATTACATCCGGGGTGTTACAACACTCCACCACTACGAAAGGATCTCGTACTGAGATCTAGGACTGGAAGAACGCCGGGTACTCAGAACGGAGGTGATCCTCGCGTTCCCAGGTGGCTTCACGGTCGGAATTTGATTGACTTATCGCGAGTCTTGCGTTCAGTCTCTTCAAGAATAGCAACGGGGTCCTCACGATAAGAGAGATCTTCTTGGAGATCAATGTCTTCGAAGTTGACGGTGCGGTCAGGAGTCTTGAAGCACTTGCGGAGCTGAGAGACATGGAACACGTCATGCACATTTGCAAAGTTTGAAGGAAGCTTGAGTTGATAGGCGAGATCGCCTCTCTTGCTGACGATCTTGAAAGGACCCATGTGTCTAGGGGCAAGCTTCCCTTTGATACTGAAGCGACGAGTACCTTTCATTGGAGAGACGCGGAGGTAAACATGGTCTCCGATCTCGAAAGCCAAATCGCGGTGCTTACTATCATAGTAGCTCTTCTGGCGCGATTGCGCTGCTTTGAGGTTATCACAAATGACTTTGCACATTTCCTCTGCCTTTGTGATCAATTCATTTCCAAGAAGTTGACGTTCGCCGGTTTCTGACCAGTTGAGTGGAGTACGGCACTTCTTGCCATACAGAATTTTGAATGGGGCTTTGCCCGAACTTGCTTGAAAACTATTGTTGTAGGAGAATTCGGCATATGGAAGGCAATCTTCCCACTTCATGCCGAAGGAGATAACACAAGCCCTGAGCATATCTTCAAGAATCTGATTGACACGCTCAACTTGACCGCTAGTTTGAGGATGGAAAGCTGTGTTGAAGCGGATGTTGGTGCCCATGGCCTTCTGAAAAGACTCCCAAAACTTGGAGGTAAAGATGCTTTCACGGTCTGAAGAGATCACCTGTGGAATACCGTGCAGCGAGACAATCCGAGAGGTATACAGCTCCGCCAATTGAGCTGCAGTGATAGACTCTTTGATAGGCAGAAAGTGAGCCACTTTAGTGAGTTTGTCGATGACAACGAATATAGCATCATTGCCACGCTTGGACTTTGGAAACCCTCACGAAGTCCATCTCAATATGGTCAAACTTCCATTCTGGAATGGCAAGAGGTTGGAGGAGACCAGCTGGCCTTTGGTGTTCTACCTTCACTCTTCTGCAGACATCACATTCATTCACGAACTGAGCAATCTCGCGCTTCATTCGAGTCCACCAATAAGCCTTCTTGAGGTCCTGATACATCTTCATACTCCCAGGGTGGATGGAGAGGAGTGAATTGTGAGCCTCATTCATGATAACTTTACAAAGGTCACCTTTGGGCACAACAATACGATCCTCGAAGAAGAGAGTATCCTTGTCATCAAGGCGGTAGCACTTGTACTTGGGTCGGCTCTTGGCAATCCCAATCTTCACCTTCTTCACCATAGCATCAAGAAGTTGAGCCTCGCGAATCTGATCTTCCAAAGTAGGAGAGACTTGAAGCTTGGCGAGGAAACCTTGAGGAACAACTTGCATATTAAGTTTGCGAAAAGCTTCACAAAGCTCGGGTTGGTAAGGCTTGAGAATAAGACTGTTGCAGTAAGCCTTCCTGCTCAATGCGTCAGCAATCACATTGGCCTTGCCTGGAGTATACTCGATACTTGGATTATACTCTTGAATCATTTCGACCCAACAAGTCTGCCTGAGGTTGAGATTAGGCTAAGTGAAGATGTACTTGAGACTCTTGTGGTCAGTGAAGATGTCCACCTTTCTTCCCAATAAGAGATGTCTCCAAGTCAAAAGAGCATGCACAACTGCCACCAACTCGAGGTCATGAGTGGGGTAGTTCTTCTCGGTGGGCTTCACCTGGCGAGAGGTATAAGCCACAACTTTCTTCTCTTGCATCAACATTGCACCAAGACCTTGAAGAGAGGCATCGCAGAAGACCTCAAACGGTTTGGATTCATCAGGAGGAGTCAGAACTGGAGAAGTGACCAATTTCTCTTTCAAAGTGTTGAAAGCGATGTCACATTCCGGAGACCAAACGTACTTGACGTGCTTCTAGAGAAGGTTTGAAAGAGGCTTCGCGATCTTTGAAAAGTTCTCAACGAACCTTCGACGGTAGCTTGCGAGACCGAGGAAGCTACGGAGTTGCTTCACGTTCTGAGGTGGTTCCCAATTCACGATTGCAGACACCTTCTCAGGATTCACTGCAATGCCCTTGGCAGAGATGATATGCCCAAGATAAAGAACCTCATCGAGCCAAAACTCGCACTTTGAGAACTTGGTGTAGAACTGATGTTCCCTGAGCTTATCGAGCACCAAACGCAAGTGCTTGGCATGATCTTCCTTGTTCTTCGAAAAGACCAGAATGTCGTCGAGATAGACCAAAACGAAGTCATTTGTGTAGGCGTTGAAGATGAAGTTCATCATGCGAGAGAAAGTCAGAGGAGCATTGACGAGGCCAAAAGACATGACAGTGTGTTCGCATGAACCATAGCTTGTTCTGAAAGCCGTCTTGGGAATATCTAGCTCACGGATTCGAATCTGGTGATAACCCATACGGAGATCAAGCTTGGAGAATACTTGGGCACCTTTGAGTTGTTTGAACAGCTCATTGATGTTGGTAAGTGGGTACTTGTTCTTGATAGTCTTCTTGTTCAATGGACGGTAGTCAACACAAAGTCGGTCCGTTCCATCCTTCTTCTTCACAAAAAGTACTCCACAACCCCACGGAGAGGAACTAGGTCAGATGAGGCCCATTCGCTCCTGAATATCGAGTTGCTTCTTCAGCTCCTTCAACTCTTCAGGTACGAGCTTGTAAGGATGCTTGCAAACCGGTTCCGTGTCAGGCTCAAGATCGATGACGAATTCAACTGGCCGGTGCGGAGGCATTCCTGGAAGCTCTTCTGGAAAGACGTCTTGATATTCGCAAACGACTGGAATTTGCGAGATGGCATCTAGTTCACCCTTCTCATTGAGAGAAAATAGACGGATTGTATTATCACAAGCGGCAGAGACAATTACATCCTCAGATGAATGAGTCAATTGAATCTGCCTGGCAGCACAATCAAGATGCGCCTTGTGCTTAGAAAGCCAATCCATTCCGAGAATAAGATCAATATCCGAGTTGCCAAGAACCACCGGAGAAGAAAGAAACTTGTAATCGCCCAACGTGATAGAGATATCAGGAGCAACCAAACTAGAAGTCAAAAGCTTGTCGGGAGAAACAACTTGCATGACTTTGGGCATGACCTCAGTATCAACATTGTGCTTCGATGCAAATGGGCATGACAAGAAAGAATGCGATGCACCAGTATCAAAAAGTACTTTAGCAGGAACATCGTTAACAGGAAGGTTACCCATGATGACATCTGAGGAGTCCTCTGCCTGAGCTGCATTCATCAAGTTGACCTTGGCGTGCTTGGGGTCATGCTTGACCACAGCTGTACTTGCCGATCTCACAGGAGGAGGAGGAGGGAGACGCCTCTGATTGAAACATTTGTTGGCATAGTGACCCTTCTGTTGGCACTTGTTGCACGTGACCTCTAAAGCGGACGGTGATACGGAGCACTCGATCTTGGAGCTTGAGACGAAGTCTTGTTCTGAAAGCTAGGGTTGGGTGGGTGGGAAGATCCACTGCCACCTTTGCTCTTCTGTTGATACGGCTCACGGAATGGAGGAGGAGGAATCCAATACTTCTGCTGCTTAGCCACTTGAGTAGAGGAAGAAGGAGTAGCATCTCTGACTCGCTTCTTGGAAGCATCAGACTTCAGTTGAGCAGCCTCTTGCTTCAATGCCATGTTGTAAAACTCATCGTACCTCCTGGGCTCAAAGAGGACGAGAGCTAGCTGGATTTCTTCTCTGAGACCACCCCTGAACTGGTATATCATGCTCTTCTCGTCAGGGACGTCCTGCTTAGCAAAACGGTCGAGCTTCTGAAACAACTTGTTGTAGTCATAGACAGACATAGAGCCTTGCTTCAGGTTGCGGAATTCCTCACGCTTGCTTTCAGCCACGCTCTGAGGAATATGATGAGCTTTGAAGTCTTCACGGAATTCATCCCAGGTAATCACACGGCCTCCTCTGGAATCTTTGTACTGCTGAAACCATTCTGCAGCTTGGTCTTTGAGTTGGAAGGAAGCAAACTTGACAAAGTCCTCAGGCCTGACGTTACTGCACTCAAAATGCTTGCACAAGTCCACGAGCCAATCGTCAGCATCAGTTGCCTCAACACAATTGCTGAAGGTCTTTGGCTGGTTAGCAAGGAACTGGTTGAGTGTAGCAAAGTGATTCTGATTGTTGCCTTGGTTGCCTTGGTTCACTTGGTTGTGCTCTTGAAGAATTTGCATGATCAACTACGTGTTTGCATTGGTAGCAGCCATCACAGCTGGTCATGCCTCCGGAGGAGGAGGTGGTGGCGGCGGGTCAGGATTCAGAGTCGTGCGCGTTGGAGGAGCCATCCTGAAGAGGTCGACATCCATTAGCACATTGATAGACAAATATTGAAGCTGAATCCAACGGGTAGAAATTGCAACATATAGTCTTCACATCCGAACGAAATGAATGAATGCATTCCAATAGAAATGGGCACATATCCATAAATTGAGAAGCCACTTAGAATTTAGGTAGAGGAATAAAATCAACAAGGTATGGAGCAAGAACAAATACTCAGTAAGGATCACCCGATCTCAAACCAAATATCCGTGGAAGAAGAACTAGAGCTACAAGAATTCCCACCTATGAAACTGCCGAACCTTTCCGATTATGCAATCAGGTGTTGGGAATACAGGGGAAGCATAATATCTCACCCAAATCTAGCAAATCCTACATCCAGCTGTATCCATCCTTCAACACATAACCGAGAAAACTTCGGAAATCGTCTACCTCAACCTTCAAAAAACATCCGTTATACAAGTTATGGCAATAATCCCGAACTCCCGCCCAGTACTGGGTGGTGTTGAGGTTATCTCACCAACAACTGCATAAAAGAGATTTCCGATGTCGGCGAACTAAACTCAGGTATTCCAGAACTACAACGATAAAATTGTGACGACAACACCTCGAAGCTCAACTCCCCGAGACACTACCACAACCCCTAAATGACAGGAGGCACCAAGAACAATGTTCTCGTCACAAAACCATCAGAACGATTCCAAAATACCCGCGTGATCCTAACATTTTATTAGTGAAATTTGAGAAGAGAAGAGTCAAAACTCTACGTCAGGATGCCTTACCAGAGCGATGAGGGGACTGGGGAGTAAAAAGAATTCCTAAACTCTCCGATATATAATTCCTAAATGACTCAAAAACATTTTTTTCTAGACTCAACAACGGCAGCTAATAACGATCAAGCAGTGGGGCTCCTAAGGTCGGGGAAGGCTCTGATTACCAACTTGTAACGCCCTCGATGCGGCTATATCTCCTACGTGTCAAAGCACGACTTAGAGGCATAGCCGCATTGAAAGCAATGTCGCAAGTAAGGTAATCTTCACAACATCCCATGTAAATAGATAATAATAAGGGGAAAGGTACATAGTTGGCTTACACTCGCCACGTCACACAAAGTACATAAATAGCATTACAATCATCCAATCACCCATGGTCCGACTACGGTACCAAAATAAAAGATCAACCCCAACATGCGATATGGTCCGGATCGCCCCAACTGGGCACCACTACTGATCATCAGGGAAAGAAACATAGTAACGGCGTGAGTCTTCGTCGAACTCCCACTTGAGCTCAAGCGCATCATCTGGAACGGAGTCATCGGACCCTGAATCTGGTTTGGAAGTAATCTATGAGCCACGGGGACTCAACAATCTCGCACCCTCGCAATCAAGACTATTTAAGCTTATAGGTAAGACAAGGTAATAAGTGGAGCTGCAGCAAGCGACTAGCATATATGGTGGCTAACCTGTTCGCAAAAGAGAGCGAGGAGAGAAGGCAAAGCACGAACGAAAAACTAAAGAACAACCTACGGCAAACATTACTCCAACACCGTGTTCACTTCCCGGACTCTACCGAGAAGAGATCATCACGGTTACACACATAGTTGATTCATTTTAATTAAGTTAAGGTTCAAGTTATCTACAACCGGACATTAACAAATTCCCATCTGCCCATAACCGTGGGCACGGCTTTCCAAAGTTCAAATACCTGCAGGGGAGTCCCAACTTAGCCCATGACAAGCTCTCACGGTCAACGAAGGATATACCTTCTACCGAGACATTCCGATCAGACTCGGTATCCCGGTTCTACAAGACAACTTCGACAAGTTCAAACAAATCCAGCAACACCACCCGAATGTGCTGACAAATCCCGATAGGAGCTGCACATATCTCGTTCTCAGGGCACACTCATATGAGCGCTCTATACAACTAAAACCAAACCTCGAGTTTCCCCGAGGGGGCGCTGCACAGGACTCTAGTTTGGACCAACACTCAGAGGAGCACTAGCCCGGGGGGGTTTAAATAAGATGACCCTTGGGCTTCGGAAACCCAAGGGAAAAAGAGGCTAGGTGGCAAATGGTAAAAGCAAGGTTGGGCATTGCTGGAGGAGTTTTATTCAAGGCGAAATGTCAAGGGGTTCCCATTATTACCCAACCGCGTAAGGAACGCAAAATCTGGGAACATAACACCGATATGACGGAAACTAGGGCGACAAGAGTGGAACAAAACACTAGGAAAAAGGCCAAGCCTTCCACCCTTTACCAAGTATATAGATGCATTAAGATAACAAGGTAATATAATGATATCCCAACAAGAAAATAATGTTCCAACAAGGAACAATCTCCAATCTTCACCTGCAACTAGTAACGCTATAAGAGGGGCTGAGCAAAGCGGTAACATAGCCAATCAACGGTTTGCTAGGACATGGTGGGTTAGAGGTTTGACATGGCAATTTGGGAGGCATGATAAGCAAGTGGTAGGCATCGTAGCATAGGCATAGCAAAAGAGCGAGCATCTAGCAAAGCAAAGATAGAAGTGATTTCGAGGGTATGATCATCTTGCCTGCAAAGTTGTCAGAGTTGACTGGATCCTCGAAAGCAAACTCAACGGGCTCCTCGTTAGCAAACTCGTCTCCCGGCTCTACCCAAACAAGACAAACAAACAATAGGAACACAATCAACCACGTGCAAAGCTCAAACAACACGATGCAAACATGGTATGCTATGCGGGATGCGATATGTGATGCATATGCAAGATTTGACAAGGAATGATAGAACCTGGCCTCAACTGGAAAGGTGAGGTGATTTCGATTGAAATCAATATAAAGAACACCGGAATCGGAGGCACGGTTTGGAAATGGCAAGCAAAACAAATATGGCACCGGTCTGCGATAAACAACAAGTAGCCATCTAAATGCATCAGATAATTATGCTACAACACTAAAACATGGCAAAAAAATATATGGCAGGGATCCACTCATAAAGCTTAACAAAATATGAACACTGAGCTATGGCCAATTCATCCATTAACAGGTTCAAACAAGCATGGCAAAAGAGCAATTGATAAACAGGTTTTAGACTTAGTGAAATTAACACTAGTCTGCAATTTCAGATCAGGTAGCACACTTTGGGGCATGAAAGCTATATACTACAGGAACTTAACATGGCAAAGTAAAGCATGGCATTAAGCTACTCAAAGAGCTTAACAAAAGTCCCTTAGTGACCTTGAGCCAAAAGAGATCAGAAAATACAATTGCAAGCATGTGAACATGGCAAAAACATAATCAGATCTCAGACTTAGTGAAAAACTGGAGCATGCAAATCTGTTAACAAGTAGGCATGTTTACGAGTTCGATGCACTCACTACAGAGCAAGGCATGACAATATAAGCATACATCCATCAAGAATACACATTATATAAGCTATACATGGCAAGAACAACAACATAGCTTGCACGGATCAACAACAACATCCTCGGCAAAATCGCTAACAAGTAGACAATCTGCCAGGATTCACGAAATAGCAAAAGTAGAGCTCGATTGACTCAAGCTAGAGTGCTCCATAATTGCAAACAAAGACATGGATGGGTAGAGCACCACAAGATAAACAAATCATCCTTACTGATCATCCTCAAAAGAGGCACGGATCACTAGGTAACAACATGAACATATGGCATATTGATAAAAACAGATCAAGGACTTAGTGAAATCCCAAGTCCTTGAAATCAGCATTAACGAATGCACTACTTTGCAAGCTTGTGCTAGTCGCCACACATATCACAAAAATACATGGATAGCACCTCTGGAAAGATGGCAAAGCATATAACAAAACTCATGTAGATCTCAGGAGCATATCATGCACACATTAATCATGGCAAAAATGACAAATAGCTATTTGGTGCAGCAGATCTGACAATTAACTCAAATAGCTCTCTTCCAACAGCATTTCGGGCATCAATATGAGCTCAAATGAAAATGATGCAATGAGATGAAATGATGTACTCTCTGAGGTCAACATTTTGATATGCTACACGCCCGAAACGGATCTACGGATGCAAAGTTACGACACGATGAAGTTGCATAAAAAATAGTGAGAGGAGAGGGAAAAATCAACCGGTTAGGGTTTACTGTAGCAACCCAGACCAGATCTAGATCGGGCGCGCGCACTGTAGCAGATCAGCGCCGGAGTTCGTGCTCGCTGGAGGAGGACGCCGGAGATGGAGTGGAGGCGGCTGCGGACGCCGGTGGGGTGGCCACGGGCGCCGGTGGCCGGAGCTGCGGACGCGGTGGCGGATGGCGACCGGCCGGCGATGAGGCGGATGGGCGGTGCGGCGGGCGGCGACCAGTGACGAGGGGCGTCAGGACACGGCGGGTCGCCGGCGATGGTGACGGTGGCCGGCGCGGGCTCCTCGCCGGAGCTGGAGGCGACGGGTGCTGCGAGCGCTGTGAAGGCGGCGGGGAAGACCCAGGCCGCGGGGGCCCGACGTGGGCTGCGGCGGGCCGCGGTGGGAGGCGCCGGCGGTTGCCACGTGGCAGCCTCCGGTTGGCGGTGGCGGAGATGTCCGGCGGCGGTGGACGTGTCCGCCCACGCGGAGAGGAGCGGGACTAGGGTTAGGGGTGTTTTGGATCCGGGATTTCGGAGGAGGACCTATTTATAGGCATAGGAGGAGCTAGGAGAGTCCAAATGAGGTGCGGTTTTCGGCCACGCGATCGTGATCGAACGCTCTAGATGATGGAGAGGATTTTGGTTGGTTTTGGGCCAAAATGGAGGGGTGTTGGGCTGCAACACACACGAGGCCTTCTTGGTCCCTCGGTTAACCGTTGGAGTATCAAACGAAGTCCAAATGGTACGAAACTTGACAGGCGGTCTACCGGTAGTAAACCAAGGCCGCTTGGCAAGTCTTGGTCCAATACGGAAATGTTTAACCCCCACACATGAAAAGAAGGTAGAAAGGACCACCGGAGGAGATAGGAGCGCCGGAATGCAAAACGGACAACGGGGAAAATGCTCGGATGCATGAGACGAACACGTATGCAAATGCAATGCACATGATGACATGATATGAGATGCATGACAACGACAACAACACACGGGGACAAAAACCCGAACCCGAGGAAATAAAATAACTTAGCACCGGAAACGGCAAGAGTTGGAGTACATATTAGGTAAATTACATCCGGGGTGTTATAGGACTGGGCTTCCCTCTTCACCCATTTTTCCGGGGGCTCATGTTCTACTATGGCCTGGATTTCCACGATCTGGCCCCGAACTTTGTCCTCAACATTTCGGCGTTTATCATCGTGTGCGAGGCTTTCCTCCGCATCCGCCCCCATTTCGGCCTATGGCTCAAGACTTTCAACGTCAAGACGAAGGTGGTGCGCGGCAACCAGGCGGAGTGCAGAGGCGCCATGGTGGGCAAGATGGCCAACGTCTTATGGCTCGAGGGCTCCTTTGTGGAGACCCTGAAGGGGTGGCCATCGGGGTGGTTTTAAATCACCGAGCCGCGCGACCCCGAATGGGTCGCAGCCCCCATGTTTCGATCCGGACCCCCTACGCAGCTTACCTCCTGGAAGGAGACAGGCCTGTCGTGGGGTAAAAAAGGAGAGCTGACCGGACTCCAAACATGCATCCAAACCATGGTGGACAAGAAGCTCAAACTTGTCAACGTTGTCCAGGTTATGCTCATCCGCCTGATCCTCCCGTGTCAACAATGGGCTTTCAACCTGTGGGAGTTCGACCCGGCGCGGCACCAAACTCTGAACAGGCTCTTCGACACGACGTACGAAGATGCCTGGAAGGTGCTTTTCAAGGGCACCGAGGCCCCCGCATCCGCTACCGAGGATCGCGGATTCAGCACGCAGCATCACGCTCATGCGGTAAGCTGTTTTTTCCTTTTACAGGGTATCAGTTTTTCATAGTTTGACTCCATGCGGGATCTAAGCTCCCTTACCTTTGACAGGACTGGCAGGTGACGTCCGGACAGATCAACTGTCCGGCTCCCTTGCCCGAAGGCCAAGCGGACGCTCGCTTGGCGAAGCTGCTAGTTTCGGCACCCTACGTGGTGCCGGAGAAGAAGGCCGTGCAAAAGGCCACGGGGACTCGAAAGAGTGCCCGGCGCCAGGAGGTGTCGGATCCATCATCCGACGGTTCTGAGGCGCATTCCTCCCGTGAAGACGAGGAGGAAGAAGAAGAGACATCTTCCCCTCCAGCGGGAGGAGAGAAGAAAAGGAAGGCCGCCCTCTCTAGGGAGGCCGGAGGGTCCAAGAAGGGGAAAACCCTTCCTCCGGACTACTCCACCGACGCCGACGACGGCGGAGAGGATTGGCCGCCCAGGGCCAAGCCCCTGGCAAAATCGTAAGTATCCGGATACCAGAGTAATTCATAGTATTCGTTTATTGCACAGCTTTCCCTTGTGTCGAATATGTTTATGCAGCCCACCCAAAGACCGGCTCGACGCGTCGTCGAGCGGCTCACTGGACTCATCGGATGTGAACTCGCTTCCGACGGCTTCCTCCCCCCGTCCTACGGACGACACCGAAGTGTTGTCCCAACAGGTTCCAAGCCGGGAGGAGATGGTCCTAGAGGCGCCGCAAGGCGACCTCCCGGACTCCAGGAGTAAAGCAATGAGACCCCCCTAGGGCTCCAAGTCCGGCTCTAGGCCGGACACCGCTCCGAAACCTTCAAAGGTTCCAGAGTCCGGCGGGGGACCTCCTTCCAAGAGGAGCAAGCCCACCGTGCCGGTGACCCCCGTCCAACCGGAGGTTTCGGACAACCTGTTGGAGGCGCTCCAAGGCGCCTCCATCGACGAGGAGCACCGCACCATTATGAGTGCGGTGGTCCAGAAGGTTCAGTCCGCCAAGAGCGGACTGACTGAAGCTTGTACTAGCCTTTTAACAGGCTTTGAGGTAAGTAAAGAATGTGTAAATAATATTACTGCATAGATAGTAGCCCCTGATGCTCTGTTTGGCGTTCGGGAAGAAAAGCCGAATAGAGGATCAAATAAAATCCGCAGGAGTCTAACAAAAAGGAGTCAATATGCGTATGCAGGCTTCTCTGCTTGCGTCCGCCGCACTGACTGCGGAAGTGGACACGCTAAAGCAGAACCTCGAGCGGTCCGAGCAAGAGCTCGGGCGTGCCAAGAAGAAGCTCGAGGACAATGAAGGTAAGAAATACCTTGTTTAAATATATATAAAAAGGTGCAATTGCAAAAAATGACAGGATTATCGTGGCTATTGTAGGGGCCACATCCGAGGTCGCGACCCTTAAGAAAGCGCTGGTTGAGGCCGAGAAGAGGGCGGACACGGAGCGCACCGAGCGGGAGAAGTATGAGGCCGAGGTTGGCAAGGTACGACAAGAGCTCCAAGCTCTCATGGAAAAACATGAGAGTTTGGAGCTTGACTCAAAGACGCGAGCGTCCGAGCTCGCGGTGGCTATTGAAAATGCCAAGTCTGCCAAGGCCGAATCCCAAAAGACCCTCCAGGAGTTGGATGAGGTGAATAAGATAGCGGCGGGTAAGGCATTCTTTATGCAAAGAAAACACATAAACGTGAGTTACTTGTTACTTACCCGAATCCGGAGCTCTCCAGGAGCGTTCGCAGATCTTCCCCAGAGTGTGTCCGATGCCGCCACATTCTATCGAGCCGAGGAGGGCAGCTCGACAGAGAAGGTGTTCTGGTCTCAGTATGCTGAGGCCGGACACCCCGTGCCCCTGAGCGACCAGCTGAAGCAACTGGTCGAGCTCCACAAGGTGGCCGAACAGGCCATGAAGGGCCTCATAGTTCGACTGTGGCCTGGAGGGGCTCTGCCTGGGAGCTATTTCGGGCTGGTACGGCGGCTGGTGGGGCCTGTCCAAGGCTCGAAGTCATCAAGCGCTCCGTCTACATTGAACGTGCCCGTAAGGCCCTTGCCCGTGCTAAGGTGCATTGGGGCAAGATGGATGCTGAGAAGCTTGTGAAGGACGGGCCACCGCCGGGGAAAGAGCATCGCAGGCCCGAGAATTATTATAAGGATGTTCCGAAGGGTGCCTGCCTTGTGGCAGATGAATGTTCTAGGGATGTAATTTTTGAGTGAAACTTGCTCGTTTTGTCCTGTGCGCTGAAAACTTGTTCATATGCGCTAAGCAATGCTGTTTGGAATTTAAAATATTACCTTCTGTGCGGTTGTTTATCAATTCCGAGAGATGGCAAGTCGTCGGCTTCTGCCCCCGTGCCGCTAGTGCTGGGGTGTTCGAGGATAAACCTGAGCGCTCTTTTTCCCATGTTTGGGTCCTTCGAGGGAGGCGCTCAGCCCAACGAACAAGGCAATCGGACTATAATGCGTGAACACTCTCACTTAGCCATAGAATTCTACAATTTTAAATTTTGGCGAAGCCCCTGCTATTCGGAAGACCGAGTTCGGGGCGCTATCCACGCCTTGGCCGGACAGAGCCGGCTCCTCGCTCTAAGCGGCATAAGTCGTTAGGGACTCGAAAAACCTCTCGAACAGCAACCAGCTCTCGCTTCATCATGACAGTCAGTTTTAGCTTTCTCCACTGAGGTGCTCGACCCAGCTCAACTGGGGCACAATCGCAGTGGTTCTCCTAGTGCTACCTTAGCCGATATAGCGGAACGTAAGGCACCAAAACATAGGAGTCGGGCAAACCCAACTATTGACCCAAGACATGATTCAGAGCCGATGCATATAATGCTATAAGTTCGGGGTGCCGCACTTGTTAAAGTGTTCGGACTTCTCACACCATATTGAGGGGTACTAAAGCCCCTGGCGTATTTTGCCCGTACCAAAGTGTACGGGTGCAACATGTCGTTAAGGAACATATATAAAAAAATAGTAATGCGAAAATAGACAAAAGCTACGCACTGTTTATTAAAGAGGGTTGCGATCAAAGCAGAACGATACAAATAATGCGATAAGAAAAAGGTTGGACTATGTAACAAGTCTGTTCCAGGGGCAAGCTGCGGAATAGTATGCGAAACAGGTATACTGCTCGTCATAGAGACCACCTGGGAGTTCCGTAATGCGGCGTGGCTTGTCTGCTTCCCTGGTTCTTGCATCGTTTGTGTGGCAATTGAACTACCGAATAGGCCTTCCAAAGAGTGGAGTCCTGAAAGTAAGAGAAAATTAAAAAATCGGCAGCCCCTAGTTCAGTTTAAGCCGTGTTTTGGGCGTGCCGTGATGGTGCCCCTCCCCCTGTACCCATGCTATTTCTAGAGCATAGTTATGTACGCGAAGTACCGGTGTTGCATATTTGCGAGGGCTGGGGTTGGGGCCGCATTGCTACACCTGCTCGGATCGTGCTAGGCGGTCTTGTTGTAGGTTACTCTAGGCGCGCATGATGGTGTCCGGTCGCTTAATGACCGGACTGGAGAACTGCCTAGAGAGGCTGCTTTGTACTTCCGCTGCAAGGGCCGCCATGTGCTCCTCCGTTCGGAGGGAGTGTTTGGTGTTTCCACTGACCGTAATTACTCCTCGAGGGCCTGGCATCTTGAGCTTAAGGTATGCGTAGTGTGGTACCGCGTTGAACTTGGCGAATGCGGTTCGCCCGAGCAGTGCGTGATAGCCACTGCGGAATGGGACTATGTCGAAGATTAACTCCTCGCTTCGGAAATTATCCGGAGATCCGAAGACCACTTCAAGTGTGGCTGAGCCTGTACAGTTGGCCTCTACACCTGGTATTACGCCTTTAAAGGTCGTTTTGGTGGGCTTAATCCTCGAGGGATCTATGCCCATTTTCCGCACTGTATCCTGGTAAAGCAGGTTCAGGCTACTGTCGCCGTCCATAAGGACTCTAGTGAGATGAAATCCGTCAATAATTGGGTCTAGAACCAATGCGGCGAATCCGCCATGACGGATGCTAGTGGGATGGTCCCTTGGATCAAAGGTGATCGGGCAGGAGGACCATGGGTTGAACTTTGGGGCGACTGGCTCTATCGCGTATACGTCACTTAACGCGCGCTTCCGCTCCCTTTTGGGGACGTGGGTTGCGTATATCATGTTCACCGTCCGCACTTGAGGGGGGAAACCCTTCTGTCCACTGTTGTTCGGCGGCCGGGGCTCCTCGTCGTCATCACTATGCAGCCCCTTGTCTTCATTTTCGGCATTTAACTTGCCTGCCTGCTTGAACACCCAACAATCCCTGTTGGTGTGATTGGCCGGCTTTTTGGGGGTGCCATGTATCTGGCACAAGCGGTCGAGTATACGGTCCAAACTGTACGGGCCCCTAGGATTCCTTTTGAATGGCTTTTTCCGCTGACCGGATTTAGAGCCTCTGAATCCGGCACTAACTGTCGTATCCTCAGCATTGTCGCTATTAATGCGGCGCTTCTGCTTGTTGCGACGCGACCTGCCACTATTGTCCCTGGTATCCGAATTACCAGGGTTCTTGGTCATATTGTTGCTACGAGCAAGCTAGCTGTCTTCTCTCGCGCAAAAGCAGGTCATGAGTGTCGTGAGTGCTGCCATAGACTTCGGTTTTTCCTGTCCAAGGTGCCGGGCAAGCCACTCGTCACGGATATTGTGCTTGAAGGCTGCTAGGGCCTCAGCGTCCGGACAGTCGACTATTTGATTTTTCTTTGTTAGGAACCGTGTCCAGAATTGCCTGGCCGATTCCTCTGGCTGCTGAATTACGTGACTTAGGTCATCGGCGTCTGGGGGTCGCACATAAGTGCCCTGGAAATTGTCGAGGAATGCGGCTTCCAGGTCCTCCCAATAACTGATTGATCCTGTTGGCAAGCTGTTAAGCCAATGCCGAACTGGTCCTTTAAGCTTGAGTGGGAGGTATTTGATGGGGTGGAAATCATCACCGCGAGCCATGTGGATATGAAGGAGATAATCCTCGATCCATACCGTGGGATCTGTTGTGCCATCATATGATTCGATATTTACGGGTTTGAAACCCTCGGGGATTTGATGATCCATTATTTCGTCTGTGAAGCATAGTGGGTGTGCGGCGCCTCTGTACTGGGCTATATCACGACGTAGCTCCAATGAGCTTTGTCTACTGTGTTCGGCCCTGCCGAATTTGTGGTTGGTGTGACGGTTACCGTCTCGAGCCGTGGGGCACCCACGCGATCCGTAGATCGATCTTGTTTGCCTTGCCTTGTCCTCCAACATATCTCGTAAGTCCGGCACATATTCCCGTGCCTTGGTATGGGGTGTGGCTTGAGTTGAGGGCCGAGAGGCCTCTCTGTCGCGGCCACGAGGTGGCCGGTCGGCCGCATCAAGTGCTTCCTCCTCTAATCGGGGTAGCAACCTGCGCTTTGGGTAGCTCTTGGAGGGGCGTTCGAGTTTATGCTCTTCGGCCGCAAGGACTTCAGTCCATATGTCGACTAGCAAATCTTGATCAGCTCTAAGTTGTTGCTGTTTTTTCTTGAGGCTTCTTACCGTGGCCATAAGCCTGCGTTGAAAACGCTCTTGCTCTACGGGATCCTCTAGCATGATGAATTCGTCATCGTCGAGGCTTGCCTCGTCTTCAGAGGGAGGCATATAATTATCGTCCTCGACCTCTCTGTCTGCCGCTCTCTCATGAGGGCTGGTTTCTCCATCCTCCTGTGGTAAATCTTGCTGGAGGGGGTTTTCTTCGGCACTTTCCAGAGTATTATTATCTCCCGTTCTGGAATCACCGTATTTGTTTTGGCGGGATTTTGAGTGGCGCCGCTGACGCCGGCGCTTAGGCTGCTCCTTGGAGGGGCCATCCTCCGCTGTTCCATCGCCATCTCCTTATTTTGGGGTGTCCACCATGTATATGTAATATGACGAGGTGGCTTTCCAGGGCCTGATAGGCGCTGGTTCTTCATCATCTCCTTCATCGGCGTCCATACCGTCGATGTCTTCGGAGTCGAAATCGAGCATGTCGGTTAAGTCATCGACAGTGGCTACAAAGTGGGTGGTGGGTGGGCTTTGAATTTCTTCATCGTCCGAATCCCAACCTTGCTGGCCATAGTCCGGCCAGGGCTCTCCTGATAAAGAGAGAGACTTCAGTGTCTTCAGAATATCGCCGAAAGGCGAGTGCTGAAAGATGTCCGCGGCCGTAAACTCCATAATCGGCGCCCAATCAGATTCGATCGGCAGGGGCGCGGAGGGTTCGGAGTCCGGAGAGGAGTCTGGCTCCTTGGAGTCACGAGTCTCACAGAGTGCGGGGCTGGTGTTCGGCTCGATCGCCGTTGGGATCGTAGCCCCCAAGGCGGCGTCCAACCACCCATCCTCGATCGGCGCAGTTGGCTCCGAATTAAGGGTCGAAGCCGATGAGGGTGCGGCCTCCAGGGCACTGTTCGGCGGCAGAGCTAGATCATGCTCGTCGGGACAGTGTGGCGCGCTCGGCAGTGGCTCGAATCCGTCGAAGATCAAGTCCCCGTGGATGTCGTCCGTGTAGTTTAAAATTCCAAATCTGACCTGATGGCCAGGGGCATAGCTTTCGATCTGCTCCAGATGGCCAAGTGAATTGGCCCGCAGTGCGAAGCTGCCGAAGACAAAGATCTGTCCGGGGAGGAAGGTCTCACCCTGGATTGCATCGCCATTGATGATCGTAGGAGCCATCAAGCCTAACGGCGACGACACAGAGGAACTCTCAATGAAAGCACCAATGTCGGTGTCAAAACCGGCGGATCTCGGGTAGGGGGTCCCGAACTGTGCGTCTAGGCCGGATGGTAATAGGAGGCAAGGGACACGAAGTTTTACCTAGGTTCGGGCCCTCTCGATGGAGGTAAAACCCTACGTCTAGCTTGATTAATATTGATGATATGGGTAGTACAAGAGTAGATCTACCACGAGATCGGAGAGGCTAAACCCTAGAAGCTAGCCTATGGTATGATTGTTGATTTGTATGTTGTCCTACGGACTAAAACCCTCTGGTTTATATAGACACCGGAGAGGGTTAGGGTTACACAAAGTCGGTTACAATGGTAGGAGATCTGCATATCCGTATCGCCAAGCTTGCCTTCCACGCCAAGGAAAGTCCCTTCTGGACACGGGACAAAGTCTTCAATCTTGTATCTTCATAGTCCAGGAGTCCGGCTGAAGGTATAGTCCGGCCATCCGGACACCCCCTAATCCAGGACTCCCTCACTCACCGCTGTGCGTAAGTAATTCCATCGTAGGCTTGCTGGACGGTGATGGGTTGGATGGGATCTATCATGTAATCGAGTTAGTTTTGTTAGGGTTTGATCCCTAGTATCCACTATGTTCTGAGATTGATGTTGCTATGACTTTGCTATGCTTAATGCTTGTCACTAGGGCCCGAGTGCCATGATTTCAGATCTGAACCTATTATGTTTTCATAAATATATGAGAGTTTTAGATCCTATCTTGCAAGTCTATAGTCACCTATTATGTGTTATGATCTGTTAACCCCGAAGTGACAATAATCGGGATACTTACCGGTGATGACCATAGTTTGAGTTCATGTATTCACTATGTGTTAATGCTTTGTTCCGGTACTCTATTAAAAGGAGGCCTTAATATCCCTTAGTTTCCATAAGGACCCCGCTATCACGGGAGGGTAGGACAAAAGATGTCATGCAAGTTCTTTTCCATAAGCACGTATGACTATATTCGGAATACATGCCTACATTACATTGATGAACTGGAGCTAGTTCTGTGTCACCCTAGGTTATGATTGTTACATGATGAACCGCATCCGGCATAATTCTCCATCACTGATCCATTGCCTATGAGCTTTCCATATATTGTTCTCCGCTTATTTACTTTTCTGTTGCTATTGCTATCATCACAACAAAATACCAAAAACACTACTTTTGCTACCGTTACCACTACTATCATATTACTTTGCTACTAAACACTTTGCTGCAGATATTAAGTTTCCAGGTGTGGTTTAATTGACAACTCAACTGCTAATACTGAAGAATATTCTTTGGCTCCCCTTGTGTCGAATCAATAAATTTGGGTTGAATACTCTATCCTCGAAAACTGTTGCGATCCCCTATACTTGTGGGTTATCAAGACTATTTTCTGGCACCGTTGCCGGGGAGCATAGCTCTATTCTTTGAGTCACTTGGGATTTATATCTGCTTATCATTATGAAGAACTTGAAAGATCCAAGAACCAAGATTTATCCCTCAACTACGAGGGGAGGTAAGGAACTGCCATCTAGCTCTGCACTTGATTCGCCTTCTGTTTTGAGTAAGCTTGCGACACCTAAACCTGCTTCTGCTATTCGTTCTGATATGTCGCATGTTATTGATGATGCCACTTCTGCTATACATGATACTTATGATGAAACTACTTTTATGCTTGATACTACTGTGCCACTTGGTAAATTTCTTGACAAACAACTTGCTAGGGCTAGAGAGATTGAAAATATTGAATCTGATAATACTGATGAAAGTGACGATGAAGACTTGCCTGTTATTCCTAAGGGTTATGTTTTTGATAAAGAATCTTCTTTAGCTATTTTAGCTTGCAAAGATAGATACGAACTCAAGAGGTTATTAGCTAAATGGAATCAGCAATCTCTAAATGCTAGAATGAAACCTGACCCTGCTTTTGCTACTTCACCTATCTGTGTTGCCGATAAGGATTATGAATTCTCTGTTGATCCTGATATAATTACTTTGGTTGAATCTGATCCTTTTCATGGCTATGAATCTAAAACTGTTGTGGCACATCTTACTAAATTAAATGATCACTACAAAAAATACACTTCCGTGATGATACGTGTTTGTCACAGTAGGTCGCGTTTTTTGTCATGTATGTACATCCATGACGATTTTATGACAGAATCAAGATAGTCATACCTGTGCTGTCATAGAAGTGTTCCATGACATTACCAAAATTATCATCACGGAAGTGTCCACTTCCATGATGATAAATCGCGCGTCACAGAAGTGCTTTCGTCAAGGGTGACCGACACGTGGCATCCACCGTAACGGAACGCCGTTAAGCTATCGGGTCAGATTTTGGATCCGATAACCCGTTAATAGCCCTGACCAATGGGAAATTTCCACGTGTAAAATTCTGATTGGCCGAAGGGAACACCTGTCAGCTCGTCAGTGGGCCAGATGTCGCCCGTCCATTGGAGGAGACATTCCTATGATACGTCGACACGTGGTTGGGCCCAACAGAGGTCCATATAGGTTAAAAAGGCCGGCCCAGTCAAAGTCCCGTAGAACTTAATCAGGTACTAGTGGGCCAGCCCAATAATGGCCTACTTAATAAAGGCACATTTACGGCCCGAAGCTAGATCTGGCCCGTTAATTGTTCGCCCAATATTTGGGCCCATTTACAGCCCGAAGCCAGATCTGGCCTGTTAATTGTTCACCCAATATTTGGGCCCATTTACGACCCGAAGCCAAATCTGGCCCGTTAATTGTTCACCCAATATTTGGGCCCATTTGCGGCCCAAATCCAGATCTGGCCCGTTAATTGTTCACCGAATATTTGGGCCCAACTATATCCCAGTGACTTTCGGCCTGTTAGAGGCCTGATGTAGACATGGGCCCATTTCAGCCTGGTGTGACTTTCGGCCTGGGAATGGTTTGTGCTGCCCATGGGCCATATATGGTCCGACGGGACATCAGGCCCACTATCGGCCCATGCTAAAGGTGGCAACAGTTAAGCCCAACGTGACTTTGGGCATGTTAAAGGCGTGTTGCGTAATTCAGCCTGTTGATGCCTGTGCTAAGCTTTCGGCCTCTTAAAGGCCCATGGTATCAGTGGGCCAATTAAGGCCCGAGATATGTTTTGGCCTGGTAATGGCCCGTGAGCTAACTGGGCCCAAAACGGCCCGGTCTACATTTCGGCCTGCTGAAGGCCCGTCGACGACTAGTGAAGATTGAGGCCCAACATGCATTTTGGCCTGATAAAGGCCCATGGTTTCATCTCGGTCGTAACAGGCCAGTACAATATTCAGCCTGTTAATGGCCCAACGCTACCTAGGCCAAACTAAGCGCTGGGTCGACAAAAGGCCCAACTAAAATATAAGCCGGTGTAAGTTTGGGCCTGGCGCAATGTGTGAAGGCCCCAATCATTCGGGCCCAAGAAATACGCAGGCCGGCCCAATTGTGGCCCGCTAAAAACCTGGCCCGTTAGAGTCGAATGTTTCGGTCCGGTTGACTACATCTGATTTTTTTTCAGATAGCGAATGATGGCAGTAACTAGTAGGAATTAAGAACAAACCTACTCTATACAATAAACAAATTATGGCATAGTAACTAAGAATAAACCTACACTATGAAATAAAGGATTTAAGGTATATTACATCCACTGGGCATCGAAGTTCGCCACCAGTGATCATAAAGCGCGATGAAGAAGCAGATTACAAAAACTGGGCACCATTGCAGCGTAACAAAATAATACTAAACTGAGACCACTTCCAAGACAGTTCAAGAAAGGTTAGCTTTGCGGGGAAACTGGTGCGCAAGCTGCTGAGCAAGGCTGTGAGACCGGCCTAGCATGTCGGTCAAAGCTTCCAGGTGTGGTTGTTTAGCGATGAGGTTCTCATTGGTGTTCTCCGCAATCTTTCTTAGAGATAGGACTTCAAGTCGAAGTTGAGTTGCAGAATGCCTTTCTGCTAGAACTTGGGACTGAAGAAGTCAAACTGATTTAGACAACAAATTCTGTGAGCTTGTCTGACTGTTAGTCTCAAGTAACTTGAACACTGCATCAAGACTAGACTTGGGGTTGTCTCACTATCTTCAAGATGTTTTGCCTTCTTTGCTGCAATATATGTTGGGTTTGTCTCACAGCCTTCAGCAGACTTGTGCATGCCATCAGGCATATTACCCTGAAACAAAGCAGAGAGATGATAGGTTTTGCACGTGTATAAACAAAGATGATAATTGTTCTGTCAATTCTATCCAATTTCAAATTAGAAAATAAAGAGTAAGTTCAAAATATTAATAGCATAATTTGGCATTGTTCATAATGCGGGGACCTTCACCACACTACTGGATTACCATGTCAACATAACAAGCATAGATGAAGGGCAAAGAAAATCATTGTATCTATTTTGGATAATGTGCATGGCATGTTGTTCATATCATCAGCCACATCAGTAAATAAAACAGGAGATGACAAGGTGCAAACATGGGCTGCTTCATCACACACTGGATTATAGATCCACAAAAACAAGCGTACATATAGGGAGTATTAAGTAATGTGCATGGTATGACTAAGGAATTTGGTTTTACAAGTAAAACTTAGAACTTATGGTTCTTACGGGCATGCATTTTGGTAGAAACAGCAAACTAAACAGCAGTAAACGATAGGGAGTATGAGCAAATTAAACAGCAGTTGAGGATAAAGGCTTTAGAAGGACTGACTTACATTAACAGTTAACACCGGCTTTATAATGCCCTTCTCCATGTCAAGGGAAGGATAACTCAAGAATTTCAGCACAGAATCTTCTTCATAAGCATTGCCTGCACTCTACATTTTGTAGAGAGTAATTATAGATATGATAATACTGGAAGGGATAGAGGATAATGACGATAAGATGAAGATTGAGCTACATAATCAACTATGAATCCCTAGAAGTACAAGCGTTACAGGACAAAATGTACTGACAAGAGCAATGGGCTACACTTCTGCACTAGCATTGTCTATGTATTCTACTTGTTGGTAAGATTAAATATATATCTGATCTTTTTTAGTAAATGGTGGGCGAGGGAGATAAGATGCAGAATGCTACAAAATGAACCAATCCCTCTTCCCATAATACAAGAGTGTTTTGAACACTGGTGTACTGTACAAAACGTTCTTATATTATGGGACGGAGCGAGTGGCTATTAATGTAAGTACAGTGATAGACCACGTTCAGTCCTTACAAGAGGACTGCAGAGTTAAACCTCTTCAAAAGCATTGGGTTGATTCTAAATTTATGTAAGAGTCCATAGGATCTTATAATGTCCACCAAATGGACAATTACGAGGCTAACATGTGCAGTGATGCTATATAATCAAACAGCTATGAAAGTAAGTATGGTCATACAGGGCAAGAGGTATTCACAAGAGCAATGCAGTGTGCAGTATAGTTGCGAGATTATGTGGTCCCTTGAGAACGAATTTTCTTCTGCTAACAGTTTTCGTACAAGTGAGACATTAAGGCAAATGCAGAAATGTAGTTCAAATTGTGATGTGATATCATAGACAGTACCTTACGCTGCAGCCAAGACCAATGTGTAACAAGATTATTCCAGTCACCGTCGGATAAATGTAGCACCAGAAACTTTACAGAAATTTCATTCAGAGGCTTGCCATCGAAGTGCGCTTGCCTCAGGTAGGAACGATACTTCATCAACGAGTGCTTGAAAAGCGCAACCAACCCTTGCTTGTCATCACAATCCAGTTTGCTCCTCGCCTATTTAAAAGAATGAAATCTTGTGTCTTCTGTCAACAGAAACATATGCAGTAATGACCATGAATAACATTAGTACATTACTTACGCATAAGTTGCGGAGGAAGACCGGAAATTGTTCTGTGTCTGCGATATAATCTTTCCATGAAGGAAAGATGCGCACAAAGTTCCTGACAACAACATAAGCTTCGTCTTCTAAACTGGGAAGAAATGGAACAGGGGTCCTATTTGCTTCAATTGGGGCTCGCTCTGATTCGAAAAGGGATTTGGCAACTGGATTTGGTGTACTCTTTGCTGGAATGGGGGTTTTGCGTCGTACAACTGGTGCTATGTCAACTGGCATGATCATACTGTTTGTTGCAGTTGGGGTCTGCTGAGTTGGGGCATCAGAAATGACCAGTGTAGTAGGGCTAGAGTCTGCTAGAGTTGGGGTATTTTGTGGGTCAGGTGATATTGCAACTACACCTAATGGGCTATTTGATTTATCAGGTGCCACTACCTTTTCCAAATACTTTGCTTGTGCTCCTCCACGATCAGCAATCGCCCTCTTCCTTTTGAACGTCTGATACACAAGAACAACATTTGAATGGATAAATATGGTATGATGACAGATGGAATATGTACTGAAAATGGATAGGCAGGGCGTATTCACATACACGATGTGTAAACTAAGCTAATGGCAGTTCAACAAAGTAGAAGCAATGCAAAGCATCAGTTGCAAGATATGTGCGAGCAATGTAACCTTGGAAAGTTAGAGCAAGTACCTTGATGGGTGAATAAGATAGGGCATCTTCCTCTGACTCCTCCACTAGGGAGCTACATTGACTTAGGTCTCCTCTAGCTCAGAATCACTGTTAGGATCATATTCTGAACATGAATCTGTAGGTGGAGAGCGTTTGCATTGCACTGCATCCAGACTTGATTTCAGTCCCTTAATGCCAAGTTTGACAGCCATGGCATTGTTCTCCTTTATTCTTTTCATGCGCGCAAGCTCATAATCACTATGATGTTGTTCAGAATCTGAGATTCATGAAAACATAAAAAGTAGTCAGATTATCTATGGAATGCATTGCGGATTCAACTCGGAGAGTGTCTCCCTATAAACCCCTGCATATGCAAAGTTCACCTCCCTAACCGTGCTGACCAGACCACACACACAAATACAAACCCCTTATGTCTCTATAACAGGCAGGCACACATTTCAAAACTGAAGTAGGAACATTAGAATAATATGAAATTCGTATTTGAACAAATAAACTAAGCAATTATGAGTGGCGTAATGTTTAGCTTCAAGGGTGGAGTGTTGGTAGTGCGATACAAAGCAAGTAGGCAGATTGTATTCCATGTAAAAGATCGAAACCTATGTAAAAGCTGGAAATGACACTTTCTTTCTATACAATGCAGTGTTCGTTACCCACACATGATGGAAGAGATCACATAGAGAAATACTATTCACTCATGTCTACGGTTCCAGTATTTAGAAACAGGGTGGTCCACCCTAAAAGAATATTGACAACAAATACGACAAGGCAAGCATAGATGTAGTGAATCAATCATTTACTTGTGAGCTTACTAGGACAAGTATGCAGAACTGTAACTGCAGTAAGAGACCGTCCAAAATCTGAATGAAGAAGTTTTTCTAGCACTTATTGTTTGCAACTAATCGACGTGAATAATTGGATATTATATCGAATGAGTAAGAAAGACAAGTAAAATTGTCAACAAACCTGGCTTGCAGTAGTAACCTGGGTCAGTGTCACTACGACCAACAATCCAAAATGACTAGTTTCTGTTCCGAGGGACGGAATTTTGAAAACCCTGTGAACTTTAGAGGTACTAAAGATTACCGAAATACATCTGAACCATTAAGTGTAGGTAGCACTAAGCACACAACAAACCCTAATGACAGTCCTGCCTAATGAGTAATGAATCAATTAGAAAATGGGTGATGAGGAGTGGCTGCTGAATGTTGAGGACGTATCTCAGGATAAATCGGGTTGGCTTGGTGGGTGCTGCACGCCTGAGCCCTGAACGGACTGGGAAGGTAGGCACGGCGACGCGCCCGGGCAGTGGTGACGCTGTTGGGCGAGCAGCTCCTGGCCTCCTGTTAGTCCGGCGTCTCCTCCTAGAGTCATGCCGTCCGGGGACGGCAAGTCGCCGGCGAGGCAGGCGGCTGGGGGCGAGTAGAGATCGGAAGCATGCAGCAGAACAGAGGGGAATCGGGGCCTGGGACGACCCAAAATCCCAGGGTGGGCCGACCCACCGTGGGCACCCTGTAGAGATACACACCCGAGCGGCGAACATGCATTTTTAAAACTAATTTAGGAACATTTAGCTGACCAATTAAACAACTCTGTTTTAATAATATCAGATTCGTATTTGAACAACTAAGCTTGTTTAGCTTGATGGGTGGAGGAGTGTTATTATGACACGAAGCACATATTCTGGTCGTATAGTGATCATAAAAGGGGGAAACTCTAAGCATATTTTTTAGCAAAAGAGGGTTTCCCCTCCAATTTCTGTTAAAGAAACCACCACGGAACCAACATGATCAATTAAACCCTAAGCATGATCAATTAAACCATATTATGGCTGTGCCATGGCAGATTTGAAGCTGCAAACCGGAGAAATGATATTTAGCATCCATTGTTTGCTTCGAACTAAGAACTAAATTCTAAGAGCTGAAAAGAAAGTAGAGTAACCAAGTTAAGATCTATTTTCTGGTTGAGATCAAAAAGTTGAGGAGATATGAAGTACCACCTCTCTTGCGGCGCCATGTAGGCATCGGGGGTGCGATGGCTGTCGGTGGCGTTGAAGCAGATCTACGATGATAGACGGGTGCATCGGGGGATAAGTCCCGTTGCGGTGGAAGAGAAGGTAGTGTGAGTGGCCCCGTCAAAGAGGACGACGACACCGATGAAGCGAGAGGACGTGATTCAAGGCTATTGGTCCGTCTCCATGGATGAGAAACGTCCATCTCTAGTAGTGGACGACGCGGTCTTGGTAGGCGCTCCGACATGGTGGAGGACGGTGGCGATGGATGTGGTGGAGGACGGCGGCGATGGATGGGGTGGCGGACGGAGGTTGGTGTGGGGATGGGGTGTTCTAGCGCGGACGGTGTATGAATCGGAAAATGGAGGGAGAGGTATGGGGAACCATGTTTTTGGGACGCGCCTGTCTGAAATATGGGAAAGTTAGGAACATAGCCCCTGTTTAAAATTTGGACGTCTCATTGGTTGGGGATAGGACGGTAATCTCGCATCTCGCCAATATTTTCCCAGAGCGATTTCGGGCGAGGAGAGGGTGGTTGGCGCCCATGGTTGGCGCCCATGGTGTATGAACGGGGCTGACAGGTAGGGCGGTTGTGTCACGTCTGAGTGAAGTTACAAACCTGCCCCTATTGAAAATATTTGCCTACATCGATTTCTGCCGAGTCGAGTTTGTTTTGCCGCCCACCGTGTATGAATGGGGAATTGAGGGAGAAACAGAGGTCTTTCGGACGAGCTTGAATCAAATGAGTTTTGCCACCCATGTTTGACGCCCACCATGTCGGAATGGGCTCAGAGGCGGTCGTGTCACATCTAATTGAAGTTACTAATCTACCCCTATTTAGAGCAGTGGAAATCGGGCCGATGGATTGTCCGTGTAATGGGTAGACAGTAATTTCCATCTCCCAAATACTTGGCTTCGGGCAGCCGACATGGGAGTGGACATTTTGCTGCTTCTTTCGAATTTTGGAACAATAAGCATCCACGTTTACCCTGGCAACTAAATTCGAATCCATTTTGTATTCCTATATGAATCTTTATAAATCATTCTATGTGTTTTTATATATCTTCAAAAGGACGACAAAGATTTATTCCACTGTCGTATATGAATATGGTTTACAAATGCCGATACTCAAATTCAGAAACTAGAATCTAGTTTAAGGATTCGAATATTAGGAACACTTCATGTCCAACTCAAATGTCACACGCAGCATAATGTGTACTCCCATTTAGATATGTTAACAAGCGATGTATCAAGATTCAAATACCGAGTCAATCAACCAAGAATGTACAGAACTAACAGACATATAAACACTTATAGAGTATATGGATCAATAATATCAACTAACATACATAAGCCAGGCCGCTGTACTTTTTTTGGCTACAACAGCATCCTTTTTTTAGCCAGCATCTTGGCCCTTTCCAATGTGTGCCACTTATGGTCCATCTATACTTATGGTCCATTAATACAAACTTGTGCTCAAATAAAATTACAAACCAAAAAACAAAACAAAAAACAATTATTACATGATCTCTAAAACAAATGGTTTGATTGATTACATGAACAGACAAGACAAAGGTTATTCAACTATGTAAAGAACATTTCACCTATGATTTACCAGGTAGGAATTTAATTTCCTTTTTTCCTTCAGGACCTTAACAATCTGGTCAGTCTCAGCTTGCTTCATTTTGAAATACACCAAATATTTAATGGTTGTCTTGAGTACTGCTTGTGAATGTGCCGTTTGCTTCCTCAACATGTCAACTTCATCTCTAAGTGCAGAAGCAGAATCTCTTTCTACCACTAGTTTAGCCTCTAGAGCATGAGCAGTTGGCAATTCATAATGCACGATTGGGCCGGTGCACCTACTGTGGGATGATGCAACGTCCATGGGGACCTCGCTCTTTGATCTTGGGCTAACCTGTTTTGCCATTAAAGTTACGATTGGATTCAGAAAAGTTGAAGTTAGCAAAACATCTCAACTAGGAGTTATAACAGCAAACTAGTTAAACAAACAAGGAATTAAAGAGTTTCAATTGGATGCTGAAAAGTAGTTATTAACATCATTGTAACCCGCTATTGCAGCAGCAAAGCAGTTAAACAAACAAGTAGATATTTAAGTTAAGGCAAATAGGTAATTCTTAACAGTAAGTATCAAACACATAGATAGGCGCAGTCTACAATATGATTAACAGGTTGTGCCATTATGTAATCATTAGCAAACTAAATTAAGCCAAGCAACGTAATTGAACAATTTTGCAATAAGTGGCTAACTAAAATTCCGAGAAGCAGGTAACTGAACTTACGCTAGTTCTTTGTACAGGCACACTGCAACTTCTTTTTCGCTTACAAGGTTGTACAAAGGAGTCCATGGCATCAATTGCTTGTATACGCAGTCCCAATACTTCTTTCTTCCCACACTTCATGGGTAAGTCGAATGGTTAATCTGGTAAGATGGTGCGTCCTTGATATGTTATATGAGGATGTGTAATTAGACTAGTTGTAGCCAAACACATCGCACTGGCTTTTACTGTATATTTCATGCGATTACTTTTGGCATATCGAGATCTAAGCAATCTACAATAGGATGAAAAGACTAACATCCTTCACATTATTGGTGAACTTAGTTCATAGAAACAAGCAATTCAACCATTCTGTGGGTAAATCAAAAGCGCCACTGGAATATTTTTCACTATCCAATCATACACGCAAAAAGGGGCGACGCCACCATAGGGGCTGGTATGGGCGGCCGTCTCAGGTGGCTGGAAAGTGTGCACCTAGTTTGATTCGTCCAGTTTGGCCCACGCTAGTTTTGTTCGTCCCAACGCATGAGCAGGCAATGTAAAAAATGAAGAAAAATGTTTCAATTTGGATGGGCCAATAACATAAGTGCAAGGCAGGCCCTATAGCAGGCTCGCAGCCCAAACGAGCGCCTCCCATATTGATCGACAGTAGGAAAAATCCCAATTCATTCGCTCCAGCCTCCATTCTGGTTCGCTCCTAACCTAGCCACCGCTGGATAGACCGACACAGCACTTCCTCACGCCCTCGTTGGAGGGCGGTTGCCGGGCTTCAAGCGAACGGAAGGACAAGAAGATGAAGATCCAACCCTGGGTGTAGCCTGCGTGGTAGGCAGCGGTGGCAGCACGGGCATGGCATCGAGCTTGCGCAAACGGACAGTCGCAGCTTGCAAGAGTAGCATGCACAACGAGCAGGTACATCAGATCCCTGATTATATCTAATTCAACTCTTCAATTTCTGGCCAATAGTTAAACATGACGGTATTGTAAAACTGCTTGCATGTAGGGAATCTATGAGAAAATGAAACCAATTTCTACTTATTTTATAACTCCCCCAATCAATACTGAACTGACTGAATCTGATGTATCTAATCAAGTTTCCGGTGCAAACATACAAGCTCATGTTGTTCTTGAGCCTGAAGTGTCTAATGAACAAACTGCTAATGAAGGATTTGATGCAAAAAATTTACATGCTCCTGGTGATGAACATATAGTGTCTAATGAGGGATCTAATGCAAGCATTTTGCAAGCTCATTGAAGGATTTAGTGTCTAATGATGATGTACTATGTTGAGAGAGACAGAGATTTGCAGGCATTGATGACAAGCAAATTATAGTGCATTTTCATAGCTTGAGGAAACATCGAGGCCATCTACTAGAAAGTCCCCGTATCATGACAACATAGCATAAATACTTTTCTAATCTGTTGTTTGAAACTATTGGCATACTTGTGCAGGACAGATATATTGATATGCAGTTTGCGCACTGGTTATACGTGCAATTACACTTTGATATTTTCAGCCAAAGAACGAATAATTCAAGCAGGTACACCATGTTGCATTTTGTGTTTTTTGGTGCTTGCATCATTTTGTGTTTGTAGTCCTTGTACACCATGTTGCATTTTGTGTTTTTTGGTGCTTGCATCATTTAGTGTTTATAATCTTAACTACTTTGGATCATTAGCTGGTTTTCAAAGTGCATGTAGCTTCACATTTCTCAAGTTATGTTGATTTACGGAGTGCAAGTGCCTTCGTATTTTTTAAGTTAAATGTTCGCCCCTGGTAACTTGAATTCGTGGATCAGCCACTGCACACAAATCATACATGAATGCCACTACGAATTAAATGAAATACAGGGACTTGCGCTAGCTCGTTGTACAGGCTCACTACAGCTCTGCTTGCGCTTGGGATGTTCCATGTACAAGTCCATGTTACCACTTGCTTGGATGTGCAGGCCTTGTGCTCCTTGCATCCCCCTCTGCATTTTTGACACGGCGAATGGTTGATCAAATAAGAGGAATCGACCTTGATGTTGTACCGGAGGACAGATACTTACAAGGTTATACGGGTGTGCAGGATGTGTACTAGATCCTGTAGCGCCGTCATGCTTCGCTAAAAAATGGATTTGCTTGTTTCAGATGATATCTCCAGAAGAAATAAGAGTTAAAGTCAGAGTTGCATAGGCGTGTAAGCTAAGAGAGCAGTGAAAGGATATCCAAACATCGTCGGAACAGTGCACAAGGGAGTGATGTGTGGATACCTAGTTCGGGCCAGCGTTTGGGCAAGCTCGCCTAGCTAGAGTGCGGGTCACTTCAGAGCCGTTGAGGGTGATGCGCTGGCGTTGGCTGGCCACGCACGGATGCAGATCTTGAGTGTCAGTGGAGCGCTATGATGCAGTGGACGAGACCGTTGGTGAAGCCCCAATGGCCTCAGGGGGCGGAGGTGCGACGATGTGCTCGGTGAAGTAGCCCCGGTGAGCTGGGAGACGACGTCGGTGAAGCGCACCTGATGCGGTGGAACTCGGTGTCTGTGAGGCACGTCGGTGGCGGCGGCCGACGTTGTCGGTGGACCACCCGGTGCGGTGGACGAGGGCGTAGATGAGGTAGCTCCGGTGCGGTGGTGAAGCGCGACCATCATCTTCGTCGTCGTCGTCCGGCACAGAGGTGGGGACCGGTGGGGAAAGAGACGAGACGAGGGGCGATTCGAGGGTTGGCGGCGAATTAGGGATTTGAGCAATCTGGGCGCGGAAGGGGACGATGGAGAAGAGAGATTTTGCATGGCTAGAATTGGGGCCGCCAGATATTTCAATCCGAAACATGGAAGCATGAACTTATATTGTCATCGTCCTTTTTTGGGGGGAGGGGGTGCGTGGCTGGGTGCTACGCGTCCGTCCAACACACGCGACCACCCCGACAGGACTATGCTTCAGTGCATTAAGGCACATGGCTTTGTGTCCATGACATTTGGGCCCAACAGGTGGCTGGCCCACATGTTAGTGACCCAAAGGCAGTTGCCTTTAAGGCACCGAAGCAGCGTCCACCCCGACACGACCCTGGTCTGCCTAGTGCGCCTACATTTGAGAATGCAAACGAATCTTCTCTAATATTGCTTTTACGAACAACAGTTGAAGCTTTAGCATGATCCTTTATTCTAACAGGGAAAGGTGGTTTCTCAACATAAGAAGTAGGAACAATAGGATCATTATAAGTGACAATCTTTTCTTCAACTTTAATAGGTTCAGCTACTTTTACTTCTATGGGAGGATGATATTTAAACCACTTCTCCTTAGGGAGATCAACATAAGTAGCAAAAGATTCACAGAAAGAAGCTACTATCTCAGAGTCAAGTCCATATTTAGTGCTAAACTTACGGAAAATATCAATATCCATAAAAGATTTAACACAATCAAACTTAGGTGTCATACCTGACTCCTTACCTTCGTCGAGGTCCCAATCTTCAGAGTTGCGTTTAATTCTATCCAATAAATTCCATCTGAATTCAATAGTCTTCATCCTAAAAGAGCCAGCACAAGAAGTATCGAGCATGATGCGATTATTTTCAGACAGCCGAGCATAAAAACTTTGCATAATTATTTCTCTTGAGAGCTCATGATTGGGGCATGAATATAACATTGATTTAAGCCTCCCCCAAGCTTGAGCGATGCTTTCTCCTTCGCGAGGCCAGAAATTATATATATAATTGCGATCACGATGAACGAGATGCATAGGGTAATACTTTTGATGAAATTCCAACTTCAATCTTTTATAGTCACATGATCTCATATCATCACATAGCCTATACCATATCAATGCGTCTCCCTTCAAAGATAAAGGGAAAACCTTCTTCTTAGCAACATCATCGGGTATACCTGCAAGCTTAAATAATACACAAACTTCATCCACATATATTAAGTGCTCATCAGGATGCTTTGTTCCATCTCCTGTAAAAGGGTTAGCTAGCAGTTTTTCCATCATAGCCGAAGGAAATTCAAAAGGAGTTTCATTTTCAATAGGTTCAGTAGGTTGAGGAGCAAATCTTTGCTCTACTGGACGGGGTGAAGATACCCCGAACAAGCCCCTCAGAGAAGTACTTTCCATAGTAACAAGTGACAGTAAATTTCAGCACACTATATAAATTTTTCCTTACCAAATTCCACCTACCAAAGGCGCTACACTCCCCGGCAACGGCGCCAGAAAAGAGTCTTGATCACCCACAAGTATAGGGGATCTATCATAGTCCTTTCGATAAGTAAGAGTGTCGAACCCAACGAGGAGCAGAAGGAAATGATAAGCGGTTTTCAGCAAGGTATTCTCTGCAAGTACTGAAACAAGTGGTAACAGATAGTTTTATGATATGATAAATTGTAACAAGCAACAAGTAACAAAAGTAAATAAAGTGCAGCAAGGTGGCCCAATCCTTTTGTAGCAAAGGACAAGCCGGAACAAACACTTATAATAGGAAAAGCGCTCCCGAGGACACATGGGAATATCGTCAAGCTAGTTTTCATCATGTTCATATGATTCGCGTTCGATACTTTGATAATTTGATATGTGGGTGGACCGGTGCTTGGGTGCTGTTCTTACTTGAACAAGCATCCCACTTATGATTAACCTCTATTGCAAGCATCCACAACTACAACAAAAGTATTAAGGTAAACCTAACCATAGCATGAAACATGTGGATCCAAATCAGCCCCTTACGAAGCAACGCATAAACTAGGGTTTAAGCTTCTGTCACTCTAGCAACCCATCATCTACTTATTACTTCCCAATGCCTTCCTCTAGGCCCAAATAATGGTGAAGTGTTATGTAGTCGACGTTCACATAACACCACTAGAGGCTAGACAACATACATCTTATCAAAATATCAAACGAATACCAATTCACATGACTACTCGTAGCAAGACTTCTCCCTTGTCCTCAGGAACGAACGTAATTACTCACAAAGCATATTCATGTTCATAATCAGAGGGGTAATAATATGCATATAGGATCTGAACATATAATCTTCCACCAATTAAACCAACTAGCATCAACTACAAGGAGTAATCAACACTACTAGCAACCTACTAGCACCAATCCTGGACTTTGAGACAAGAATTGGATACAAGAGATGAACTAGGGTTTGGAGAGGAGATGGTGCTGGTGAAGATGTTGATGGAGATTTCCCTCTCCCGATGAGAGGAGCGTTGGTGATGACTATGGTGATGATTTCCCCCTCCGAGAGGGAAGTTTCTCTAGCAGAACAGCTCTGCCGGAGCTCTAGATTGGATCCGCCAAGGTTCCGCCTCATGGCGGCGGAGTCTCGTCCCGAAAAGTTCCTTCCTCTTTTTTTCTCATCGAAAGACCTCATATAGGAGAAGATGGGCATCGAAGAGCCACCAGGGGGCCCACGAGATAGGCGGCGCGCCCCCACCCTCGTGAGCAGGGTGTGGGCCCCTGGCCTTCATCTTTGGCATGGATTTTTCTTTATTTCTTTTAAGATGTTCCGTGGAGTTTTAGGAATTTTGGAGTTGCGCAGAATAGGTCTCTAATATTTGCTCCTTATCCAGACCAGAATTCCAGCTGCCGGCATTCTCCCTCTTTATGTAAACCTTGGAAAATAAGAGAGAATAGCGATAAGTATTGTGACATAAAGTGAAATAACAGTCCATAATGCAATACATATTGATATAAAAGCATGATGGAAAATGGACGTATCAACTCCCCCAAGCTTAGACCTCGCTTGTCCTCAAGCGAAAAGCCGATAACAATAAATATGTCCTCATGTTTAGAGGTAGAGGCGTCGATAAAAATAAAATACGGACATGAAGGCATCATGATTATTCTCATAACAACAACATATATAGATTTTGTCATATGATTACTTATGTTCAAGTGATGATCTATTCACAATGCAAAAGTATAAATCATAAACCTTATTGGGTTCCAACAAACTATAATCTCAGTCACTGAAGCAATTGCAATTTATCATAACATCGGAAAGAGTCTATGTCAGAGCTAAAAAGCAAGTCCACATACTCAACTATCATTTAGTCCTCCATAATTGCTAACACTCACGCAATACTTGTGGTTATAGAGTTTTAATCAGACACAGAGAAAGATAGGGGCTTATAGTTTTGCCCCACAACCTTTTACCTCAAGGGTAATGTCAACAATAATGGTTCATGCTCCCCTACATCCAATTAGATATATATATATATATATCATGTTCTTTCCAACATGCTGAGCTTGCCAAAGGATAAAATGAAAAAGAAAATGTGAAGATCACCATGACTCTTGCATAAGGTAGAAGATAATAATAAAGTATAGGCCCTTCGTAGAGGGAAGCAGAGGTTGCCATGCGCTTTTATGGTTGGATGCACAAAATCTCAATGCGAAAGAATGTCACTTTATATTGCCCCTTGTGATATGAACCTTTATTATGCAGTCCGTCGCTTTTATTAATTCCACATCACAAGATCGTATAAAGCTTATTTCTCCCACACCAATCAATCATACATATTAAGAGCAATTTTTATTGCTTTGCACCGATGACAACTTACTTGAAGGATCTTACTCAATCCATAGGTAGATATGGTGGACTCTCATGGACAAGTAGTATTTCTACTTGGTGCTGAGAATTTGGATAGCATGAGGGGGAAATGCAAGCTCAACAAGTTAGAGGAACCATGACAACATACTTTATCTCAGATATAAGAAAGACATAACTCATTACGTTGTCTTCCTAGTCCAATATCAACTCTTTAGCATGTCATATTTTAATGAGTGCTCCCAATCATAAAAGATTTCAATCATAATATATCTATATGTGAAAACCTCCCTTTCCTTATTACTTTCTATTAATTGCAACAATGGCTAAAGCTATATCTGCCAATTCCCAACAACTTTTAATCATCATACTCTTTCTACGTGAAGTCATTACTCTCAATAAGATCAATATGAACTTTTTGTTTCTTCTTATTCTTTTCTTCTTTATTTTATTCACCCAAGATCATGGCAAAATGATCAGGCCCTTGACTCAACACTAATTTTTATTATATATAACTCACGGACTCGATTACATAGAGGGATCATAAAGCAAACCTCAAAACTAGATCATGCCATAAACTTTATTCTACTAGATCAAGATACTACTAATAAGATCGAACTAAGAAAAACGGTGAAGATAGGAGTTGTGATTGTGATACGATACCGGGGCACCTCCCCCAAGCTTGGCAGTTGCCAAGGGGAGTGCCCATACCCAGATACTCAATTCTTCTTTGTTGGAGGAGATGGTGGTGGTGATGGATAATCGCACATCGAGCATAAGAGGTCCTCCAGCTTGCGAATAATGCCCTTGAGTGCGACAATATGCTCCTTCAACAAAATATTTTCTTGTGTGAGATACTTATTTTTTATACAAGCTAACTCAATCATCTTGGAAGCTTTGATCTCAGTTGGGGTAAGAAGGTTATGATCAAGTTGAAGGACGTCTTTTGCTGCCGGAGCTTGATCCTCCATGGCCTTCTTGATCCTTTCATCTTTGTTGACCCTCGTGGGTTCTTCCCTCTTCATATCTATCTTCATTAGCCAAGCATCGTTGTCACCATTGTTGGAGGAGGGAGACGACATGATGCCTAGCCTGGAAAACCCTGACAGAAAACAGCTCGAAACAAGAATAAGAGATTTTTGCCTGATACGGGAGTCAAAACCTTTGGGAGAATAAATAATGAATTTTTACCGACCGAAATACGTAACATGCAAGAAAACAGAGTCTGGAAGGCACACGAGGCGCTCACGAGGTAGGGGGCGCGCCCAGGGGGGTAGGGCGCGCCCACCACCCTCGTGAGGCCCTCGTGTCCTTCCGGACTGCTACTTATTTTTATATTTTTCTAAATATTCCAAAACGGAGAAATATTGCCTTAAAAATTGTTTTGGAGTCGGTTTACTTACCGTACCACATACCTATTCCTTTTCGGAGTCTGACACATTCCGGAAAGTGTCCCTTATGTATTCCTCCGGGGTTACGGTTTCAATAATATTGGTTTCAACATTTATGGGATTACCTGAGATATAATGTTTAATTCTTTGACCGTTTACCACCTTCGGATTTGTGCCCTCGAAGTTATTGATTTTTATGGCACCGGAATGGTAGACCTCCTCGATAACATAGGGGCCTTCCCATTTAGAGAGAAGTTTTCCTGCAAAAAATCTTAAACGAGAGTTGTATAACAATACATAATCACCTACATTAAACTCACGCTTTTCTATCCTTTTATCATGCCATCTTTTAACTTTTTCTTTAAACAACTTAGCATTTTCATAAGCTTGGGTTCTCCATTCATCAAGTGAGCTAATATCAAATAACCTCTTCTCACTGGCAAGTTTGAAATCATAGTTCAGCTCTTTAATAGCCCGATATGCCTTATGTTCTAGTTTGAGAGGTAAGTGACATGCTTTTCCATAAACCATTTTATACGGAGACATACCCATAGGATTTTTATATGCAGTTCTATATGCCCATAATGCATCATCAAGTTTCTTAGACCAATTCTTTCTAGACCTATTAACAGTCTTTTGCAAAATTAATTTGAGCTCTCTATTTCTCAACTCTACTTGACCACTAGACTGTGGGTGATAAGGGGATGCAATTCTATGATTAACATCATATTTAGCAAGCATTTTACGGAAGGCACCATGAATAAAATGTGAACCACCATCAGTCATTAAATGTCTAGGGACTCCAAACCTCGGAAAAATAACTTCCTTAAGCATTTTAATAGAAGTGTTATGATCAACACTACTAGTTGGAATAGCTTCTACCCACTTAGTAACGTAATCAACAGCAACTAGAATATGTGTGTATCCATTAGAGGCAGGAAAAGGTCCCATATAATCAAAGCCCCAAACATCAAATGGTTCAATAACAAGTGAATAATTCATAGGCATTTCTTGATGTCTACTAATATTACCAATTCTTTGACATTCATCACAAGACAAGACAAACTTACGGGCATCCTTGAAGAGAGTAGGCCAATAAAAACCAGATTGCGATACCTTATGTGCAGTTCTATCTCCAGCGTGGTGTCCTCCATAGGACTCGGCGTGACACTTGCGTAGGATCTGTTCCTGTTCATGCTCAGGTACACAACGTCTAATAACACCATCTACTCCTTCTTTATAAAGATGTGGGTCATCCCAAAAGTAATGCCTCAAATCATATAAGAACCTTTTCTTTTGTTGGTATGTGAAGCTAGGTGGAATAAACTTAGCAACAATATAATTAGCATAATCAACATACCATGGAGTACTACGAGAAGTACTTATAACATTTACTTGTTCATCAGGAAAGTCATCATTAATAGGTAGTGGGTCATCAAGAATATTTTCTAACCTAGATAAGTTGTCTGCAACGGGGTTCTCAGCTCCCTTCCTATCAACAATATTCAAATCAAATTCTTGTAGCAAGAGAACCCATCTAATAAGTCTAGGTTTAGCATCTTTCTTTTCCATAAGATATTTAATAGCAGCATGATCAGTGTGAATAATTACTTTAGAATCAACAATATAAGATCTGAACTTATCACAAGCAAATACAACTGCTAAAAGCTCTTTTTCAGTAGTAGCATAATTTCTTTGAGCATTGTCTAGAGTCTTACTAGCATAATGAATAACATTTAATTTCTTATCAACTCTTTGCCCTAGAACAGCACCTACAGCATAATCACTAGCATCACACATAATTTCAAAGGGTAAATTCCAATCAGGTGGCTGCACAATAGGTGCAGAGACTAATGCTTTCTTAAGTATTTCAAATGCTTCTACACAATCATCATCAAAGACAAATGGTATATATTTTTGCTACAAATTAGTCACAGGCCGAGAAATTTTTGAGAAGTCCTTAATGAACCTCCTATAAAATCCGGCGTGACCAAGGAAACTTCTTATACCTTTGATGTCCTTGGGACATGGCATCTTTTCAATAGCATCAACCTTGGCTTTATCAACTTCAATACCTCTTTCAGAAACTTTGTGCCCCAAGACAATACCTTCATTAACCATAAAGTGGCACTTTTCCCAATTCAAGACAAGATTAGTTTCTTCACATCTCTGCAAAACTTGATCAAGATTTCTCAAGCAATCGTCAAAAGAGGAACCATAGACGGAAAAGTCGTCCATCAAAACCTCACAAATCTTTTCACAAAAGTCAGAGAATATAGCCATCATGCATCTTTTAAAGGTAGCAGGTGCATTACATAAACCAAAAGGCATACATCTATAAGCAAAAGTACCAAAAGGGCAAGTAAAAGTAGTCTTTGATTGATCTTTAGCCGACACAGGTATTTGAGAGAAACCAGAATAACCATCTATGAAGCAATAGTGTGTATGTTTGCATAATCTTTCTAGCATTTGATCAATAAAAGGTAAGGGGTAATGATCTTTCTTAGTAGCTTTATTTAATTTGCGGAAATCAATTACCATCCTATAACCTGTGATAATTCTTTGTGGAATCAATTCATCTTTATCATTAGGAACAACAGTAATACCTCCCTTCTTAGGGACACAATGGACAGGACTTACCCACTCACTATCAGCAATGGGATAAATTATACCTGCCTCTAGAAGCTTGAGTATTTCTTTTCTTACCACTTCTTTCATTTTAGGATTCAGACGTCGTTGAGGATCACGAACTGGTTTGGCATCTACTTCCAAATTTATTTTATGTTGACATAAAGTGGGACTAATGCCCTTAAGATCATCAAGAGTATATCCAATAGCAGCACGATGCTTCTTCAGAGTTTTCAATAATCTTTCTTCTTCATGCTCTGAAAGGTTAGCAATAATAATAACAGGATACATCTTCTTTTCATCAAGATAAGCATATTTAAGATTATCAGGCAAAGGTTTAAGCTAAAACACGGGATCACCCTTGGGTGGAGGAGGATCCCCTAAAATTTCAAAAGGAAAATTGTGTTTCAGAATAGGTCCCTGTTTAAAGAATACTTCATCTATTTCCATTCTTTCATTCATGAACATATCATTTTCATGGTCTAGCAAATAGTGTTCTAAAGGATCACTAGGAGGTAAGGCAATAGAAGAAAGACCAATAATTTCATCCTTACTAGGTAATTCTTCCTCTCGATGTCGTTTACTAAATTTAGAGAAATTAAACTCATGAACCTTATCATCCAAGACAACAGTAACAACATTGTTTGTGCAATCTATGGTAGCATTGACAGTATTTAAGAAGGGTCTACCAAATATAATGGGACAAAAGCTATCTTGTGGGGAACCAAGAACAAGAAAATCAGCAGGATATTTAGTTTTCCCACACAAGACTTCAACATCTCTAACAATTCCCATTGCTGAAATAGTATCTCTATTAGCAAGTTTAATTGTGACATCAATATCTTCTAATTCAGCAGGTACAATTTCATTCTTAATTTCTTCGTATAAAGTATGCGGTATAACACTAGCACTAGCACCCATATCACATAAGCCATGATAACAATGATCTCCTATTTTAACAGAAATAACAGGCACGCCTACCACGGGTCTATGTTTATCTTTAGCACAAGGTTTAGCAATTCTAGCAGTTTCACCTTCGAACTGAATAACATGCCCATCAATATTATCAGACAAGAGATCTTTAACAATAGCAATATTAGGTTCTACTTTAACTTGCTCAGGAGGTGTATATGTTCTAATATTGCTTTTACGAACAACAGTTGAAGCTTTAGCATGATCCTTTATTCCAACAGGGAAAGGTGGTTTCTCAACATAAGAAGTAGGAACAATAGGATCATTATAAGTGACAGTCTTTTCTTCAACTTTAATAGGTGCAACTACTTTTACTTCTATGGGAGGATGATATTTAAACCACTTCTCCTTAGGGAGATCAACATAAGTAGCAAAAGATTCACAGAAAGAAGCTACTATCTCAGAGTCAAGTCCATATTTAGTGCTAAACTTACGGAAAATATCGATATCCATAAAAGATTTAACACAATCAAACTTAGGTGTCATACCTGACTCCTTACCTTCGTCGAGGTCCCAATCTTCAGAGTTGCGTTTAATTCTATCCAATAAATTCCATCTGAATTCAATAGTCTTCATCCTAAAAGAGCCAGCACAAGAAGTATCGAGCATGATGCGATTATTTTCAGACAGCCGAGCATAAAAACTTTGCATAATTATTTCTCTTGAGAGCTCATGATTGGGGCATGAATATAACATTGATTTAAGCCTCCCCCAAGCTTGAGCGATGCTTTCTCCTTCGCGAGCCCAGAAATTATATATATAATTGCGATCACGATGAACGAGATGCATAGGGTAATACTTTTGATGAAATTCCAACTTCAATCTTTTATAGTCCCATGATCTCATATCATCACATAGCCTATACCATATCAATGCGTCTCCCTTCAAAGATAAAGGGAAAACCTTCTTCTTAGCAACATCATCGGGTATACCTGCAAGCTTAAATAATCCACAAACTTCATCCACATATATTAAGTGCTCATCAGGATGCTTTGTTCCATCTCCTGTAAAAGGGTTAGCTAGCAGTTTTTCCATGATAGCCGAAGGAAATTCAAAAGGAGTTTCATTTTCAATAGGTTCAGTAGGTTGAGGAGCAAATCTTTGCTCTACTGGACGGGGTGAAGATACCACGAACAAGCCCCTTAGAGAAGTACTTTCCATAGTAACAAGTGACAATAAATTTCAGTACAGTATATAAATTTTTCCTTACCAAATTCCACCTACCAAAGGCACCACACTCCCCGGCAACGGCGCCAGAAAAGAGTCTTGATGACCCACAAGTATAGGGGATGTATCGTAGTCCTTTCGATAAGTAAGAGTGTCAAACCCAACGAGGAGCAGAAGGAAATGATAAGCGGTTTTCAGCAAGGTATTCTCTGCAAGTACTGAAACAAGTGGTAACAGATAGTTTTGTGATATGATAAATTGTAACAAGCAACAAGTAACAAAAGTAAATAAAGTGCAGCAAGGTGGCCCAATCCTTTTGTAGCAAATGACAAGCCGGAACAAACACTTATAATAGGAAAAGCGCTCCCGAGGACACATGGGAATATCGTCAAGCTAGTTTTCATCACATTCATATGATTCGCGTTCGATACTTTGATAATTTGATATGTGGGTGGACCGGTGCTTGGGTGCTGTTCTTACTTGAACAAGCATCCCACTTATGTTTAACCTCTATTGCAAGCATCCACAACTACAAAAAAGTATTAAGGTAAACCTAACCATAGCATGAAACATGTGGATCCAAATCAGCCCCTTACGAAGCAACGCATAAACTAGGGTTTAAGCTTCTGTCACTCTAGCAACCCATCATCTACTTATTACTTCCCAATGCCTTCCTCTAGTCCCAAATAATGGTGAAGTGTTATGTAGTCGGCATTCACATAACACCACTAGAGGCTAGACAACATACATCTTATCAAAATATCAAACGAATACCAAATTCACATGACTACTCATAGCAAGACCTCTCCCTTGTCCTCAGGAACGAACGTAATTACTCACAAAGCATATTCATGTTCATAACCAGAGGGGTAATAATATGCATATAGGATCTGAACATATAATCTTCCACCAATTAAACCAACTAGCATCAACTACAAGGAGTAATCAACACTACTAGCAACCTACTAGAACCAATCCCGGACTTTGAGACAAGAATTGGATACAAGAGATGAACTAGGGTTTGGAGGTGAGATGGTGCTGGTGAAGATGTTGATGGAGATTGCCCTCTCCCGATGAGAGGAGCGTTGGTGATGACGATGGTGATGATTTCCCCCTCCGGGAGGGAAGTTTCCCCGGCAGAACAGCTCTGCCGGAGCTCTAGATTGGATCCGCCAAGGTTCCGCCTCGTGGCGGCGGAGTCTCATCCCGAAAAGTTCCTTCATCTTTTTTTCTCTTCGAAAGACCTCATATAGGAGAAGATGTGCATCGGAGAGCCACCAGGGGGCCCACAAGATAGGGGGCGCGCCCTAGGGGGGCGCCCCGACCCTCGTGAGCAGGGTGTGGGCCCCCTGGCCTTCATCTTTGGCATGGATTTTTCTTTATTTCTTTTAAGACGTTCTGTGGAGTTTCAGGACTTTTGGAGTTGCGCAGAATAGGTCTCTAATATTTGCTCCTTATCCAAATAAGAATTCCATCTGCCAGCATTCTCCCTCTTTATGTAAACCTTGTAAAATAAGAGAGAATAGCCATAAGTATTGTGACATAAAGTGAAATAATAGTCCATAATGCAATAAATATTGATATAAAAGCATGATGCAAAATGGACGTATCAATTAATGAAGAGTTATTTGAAAAAAAATCGAAATGGTACCCATGCTAACGTGTATTAGAGTGTGTGTCACACAATTAGTTATTTGAATTAGAGTGTGTGTCACGTAGTTAGTTATTTGAATTAGAGTGTGTGTCACGTAAAGATCTCCAATTCTAACGTGGATTTCGCATTTCACTATATCCACGCTACTTTTTTAATACAAATTCATATGTATATGATGAACACCATGGTAGTGAGAAAACTTTTGGATGGATTCAAACATATGACCTACAAAATAGCACAACAAACTGCGTCAATGTCAACTTTTCAAAACTTAGTATGGCACGAATTCGAAATAATTACCCGTATGCCTAGTCCTCGGTTCAAATCTTACAATGTACACCGAATTGAAACATCGATATTAAGTCTCGTACTATGTACATTGAAATGTTGTTTTTAGCCCCCCCCCGGCACAAACGCTACATACTTCCTGTATCGGTCAATCTTCCTCTCCTAAACACCTTAGGAAGCTATCAGTTTCCAACACACGTTCATTCTTTCTCTCCATGTTTCGATCTCTAAGTCTCTCAACTACACAACCCCTTTTTCCACTCTGTTACCAAATGTATTTACTTCACACACCCGCCATTGCACCCCATGTCGAGCTCTCTCTCTCCCCCCCCCCCCCCCCCCCTCACCCTCCCACGCTAAATACATGCATTGCCTATCTAGCCCCCCAACCTCTCATGTGCACGCACGCACGTTGTATATCGAGGTCACTCCCTCGAGACTGTCTCACTCTTTCTTCCGCATGGTGGGCCACACTCGCTCAATCTCGCTCTCTTTATCTGAGTCTCGTTTAACCTCATTTTCTTTCACACACAAATGATATATCTCCCTGTTCGGGCCTCGATCGACACACTCTATACTCTCTCACGCAGATTGTCTATCTAGGTCAGTCCATCCAAGTTGCTGCCACTCTTTCGATCTCATGGTGGGCCACGCTCACTCAATCTCTCTCTCTCTCCGTATGTCTCGATTGACCTCGCTCTTTCTCGGACAAAAACGATATATCACCATGTTTGAGCCCAATTCGACCTATTCACATTGTATACTCTCTCACGCACATCGTCTATCTAGGTCACTCTCTCCAACCCGTCTCACTCTTTCGATCGCACGGTGATCCCATGTGATCGGTTGACCTTGCTTCCTCCCACGCACAAAATATATCTACACGTCTGTGACTGGATCATCTCTCAAGCTCTATCTTACAGCCCACACCCTTGCCAAAAATCTCAATCAGACAATATCTCTCCACAACATATATATTTGTTCAATGAATGTCGGACCACACTCACTTTGCCTCTCTATCTATATGTCTCTCGATTGACCTCGCTTTCTCACACCGTATCTTCCACGCGTTGAAGCTACTACCTCTCCATCCCTCGCAAAGCCGGAGCTATTTACATTGCGAGGGGCACTCCAACCTTGGATTAATTTGTGTGGGCATTTATTCCGGACGGTTCAGATTATATTTTCGTAGCATTCGGACCACAACTACTCCAAACACAGTTGCAACCCACGCAAATCCCCTAGTTGATTTCCCTCTAGCTCGGTCATCGCTCTCTCGCACGTCCTTTCTCGCCTTCAACATCGCACCATGGTATTATTGAGAAAACTATGTTGTTCTCTTTAATTATTATAAACTAGCACATATGCCTGTGCGTTGCAACAGGGAGATAATTGTTTTTGCAACAAGCGGCGAAAAATATAATTGATGTGTTCATAAAAAACGATCTCCACAGTAGTGGGTGACAGAGTGAGGAGCTGCGGTCTTCCCACGGGTCATGTTTGGCCCGCGAGATCTTAATAGTGGTGGGGCTAGTCAACGCGGTGGCGACCATCCAACTTGTACCTTTTTTTCCTCCGGGTCGACCTCTGTCTCGGAGTTGTGGTTCCGTCTTCATTTGGTTGCTGGGTGGCGGGCGACCTTCGAGGCACAGTTACTTCGACCACTTTCTCCTACGACGATGTAACCGGATGGATTACTAATTGCAGCGCATAAATTATGTTTCATTACCGTAAGTAGCGCATAACCAGGCATGAATGTCCCATCATTCTCAGGGTTTATTCTCTTCAACTATTTTTGTGCTCACGTGCCCATAAATTTTATTAATTAGAGCAAAACCAACATATTCTCTTTTATTAGCATGTGCCCACAATTTTTTCCCATTATAGCCAACCAGCATGGCACGTTCAAGTTATCTCCAGCATATTATCTTTTATTGGCAAGTTCCCTCGTTCTGCTCATAATTCTCGAAACAACCTCCTTATTCTCACATAACTTACTTATTTCCAGACAACTTATGGACATATAAAAACGGGTGTTATTTAGTATAAAATTTCAAGATGAGACTGTTCCTATCGTAATTGCAAGCTAGCTGAGTTGGTTTTATCCATGGGCACAATAGGGAAGGTCCATAGTTCAATCCCCTCGCGCCCCTCTTTTTTTGCTCGTCCGTCCGACAGAAAAAGAAATGTGTGGTAGGTCCAGTTTGGCCCACCTGGGGGACAACGGAAAAAATTGGGGAGCTACATGTGAAATGGATGAAACAAAATCTATACACATTTTTTTCTTTTCTTAGGGTAGCCGTGTGGGAGCTACTATATGACGCTAGTTGCGTCAAATAGCGCGTGGGGCGCACAACAGTTCGCGTCTGGGCCAGTCCACTGGCAGGCACCGAAATAACCTGTATTTGCAAGGCACGAGCTATAATCCAAAAAACGACGTGTGGAACAATGAAACACATGTCCTTAAAGACCGGACCATGTGCCGCTAGCCACGGCAACAAACGTCTACTACTAACCAATGGCCAGCGTGAATATTTAAGAAAATATTGCAACGCCGGATATAAAATATTTTTGATTTTTTTAAAATATGAATTCCCGAATATTCTTTGAAACATGAGCATTTTTGGAAATTAAAAACAATGTTTTTAATATTCCGTCCATTTAGCATGTTTTTTGAAATAACATCATTTTTTGAACACAAAAACCTTCTATCAAAACTCAAACATTTTTTTTGTGGCTGGCTTTTGAAAACAGAACATGTTTTCAACATTCAGAACAAAATGTGTTCTTAAACTCATACATTATTTTGAATTTGTGAACATTTTACTAAAAGAAGAATATATTTCATTTTTAGAATATTTTTTAAAATACATTTTTTAAATCACACACTATTTTGGAATATTTCTTAGTTTGAAAAAAAATCGGAACGAGAAAATGAATTAATGTTCCAAATATTTTTGAAAACATGAACACAATATTCTAATTCAAATATTTTTCAAAACTTTTACAAAAATTAAGATTTTGAACTTTTTTGAAAATTTTGAATTATGAAATAAGGTAAAAATAAAAATAAATTTCGACGAAAAAACAAAACGGGCCAGCCCAGTCTTGGGCGCCCCGTGCGAACTCAAACTATCTACTGCCCAATGGGCTTTTTCAAGCTACATGGGCAGGCAAATAAGTGGGCTGGATTTACTGGGCCACATCATGTGTGAGCCGAGTAAGAAATTCGTGATTACTAAAAATACAGATGGACGCACACAAATTTAGTACCACCTCAGATAGAAAAATAAATTTTGACGGTGAACGAATGAAAAAATTGGTGAAACGCACATTGCTTTATTAGTAGGTGTAGATAAGTTACAAAACTACACACCGATAGTCCACTTGGAATGGAACAAATTTCGACCCACAAATTAAAGTGCTACAAACTACACACCGAGGGGCCCACATGTCATGAAACAAATTTGGACCCATATACAAATTAAAAAATAAAGGACGAGGATCGAACATGCGACCGGGCCTTCAAGCCGTACGTCAATAGGCAACATACGTAGAATAGCAATGTTTGTTGTACCCCTTTTGTTCACATAATGTTTTTATATTACCATAGCCTAATTAATGGATAACATGTAATATTATTTTTAGTACTATTCGTCTTCACTTACTGGTGGGTTCCATGTGTGCTCTCTCTCTCTCCTCCCCTTCTGCGTTTAGATGCACGGGCAAACAGGAAGAACTCGCGGGCGATGTTGCCGTTGATCATATCTGGACGCGTTCACAAGTCACGGCACCAGTTTCACGTACTAGCAGCACTAGTCAGTGTGTACGTGCAATGCACGTTAATTTGGAAGTATATTAAGTGCATGCGGATATTAACTACTAGGATATTATTTGCGTCTTGTCATGTGATTAGCACTATTTTTGGCATGAAATTAACTGCACGCTAAACGTGTTGAGCGCTCGACATTGAAGCAGTCTAGATCGTTGGATGACAAGGAATACATGTGGCTTGATGACGTTTTATATTTAATTTGATACGGCTCTAGCAGAACATTCAATCGATCAAACCATACATTTTGTTCAGTCTGACTCCGACTTTAAATTATACGACGATCGATATAAAATAAATGGAAATGATAAACGTTTGGATTTTAAGCATGGCAATCCAAACGTTTTTCATGGCAAATTTAGATTACGCGGCGGCGGCGTCTCGCGGTGGAAGCGGCTCCTCTGCCGTGCTCTATGTGTCGTTGGGCCACTGACCGACGGCGACGGCGGCGTCTTGCGCCGTTGTTAGCGTACTCCTGGACGTTGGCCTAGCTTCAAGGAAGGCCAAAATGTTCTGGACTTCGGAGCGAGTCAACTGGTGGGAGGAGGTGACTAGCGTTGGTGCAAGGAAGCGGTCGACGACGGCCATCCATGCCGCTGAGGGGGGCACTGGCACCCGCGCGGGGACAGGCGCTGTCAATGGCGCGGCGGAGACATTCGTGTGCACGGGCACCGGCACGGGTGCGCATGTCAGTGCATGCGCAGGTGCATGCGCTGGCAGGTGCACGGGCACCGGCACGAGCGTGTGCGTCAGTGCACGCGCAGGCGCATGCGCTGGCAGGTGCACGGGCGCGTGAAAGTCGGCGGGGACCTCGTGGAACCCCGTGGGATCAAGCTTGGCGACAATGTGCGGCTCCCAGCCCATCAATGCCATGGGGATGGGTGCTGGCTCAGTCGGGGCGACAGGAGCCGGAACGGGAGCGGGGACAGGCGCGTCGTCTTCCCTCAAGGCCAGTTCAAGCTCGTCCCAAAGCGCCTTATGTTCTTGAGACTCCAGCTGGGTGTCTTCCTCAGGAAACTGGAACACTAAGGGTAGACCATCATGATGTGGCATGGCGTACGTTTAGGTCAGGCTAGTTGGAGGTAGATGACAGGAGAATTGGAGAGGAAGAGAGAGGATTGTAGCGATACCGGGTAGTGCGGGGTTGATTTTAAACTGCGGCGCCGGCGACATTAAAAGTGGGAGCAGTTGGGACGATGGTGGGCGGCGGAGCCTGGTCAAAGGGCTCGCCTCCCAGTGAGCCTGCACAGCGGTCTGCTCGCACGCCTCCTTGACAGCCGGCGTAGCGGTCTGCTCGCACGCCTCCTGTCGACTCACACGCTTGCTCAGACAGCACCTACCGATGAGAAGCAGGGACTTGTGGCAGCACGTAAATGCCCACGGTTTCAATAGTGAAAGCGTTCGCCTTAACGTGACAGGTCTTTGTTCCAAAATACCTTGGCTCTTCATTTGTGCAACTTGTCATAAGCAGCTTGTCTCAAATTGAAGAAAAAACTTACGAAGTAATATTTGTGCCATATCACGTGACCATGCTTAGTTTCAAGAATTTATGCTCACTTTTGGATTTTCTGAAATTTAAGATCCAGGATTCGAAACAATATCATAACCTGCATCATGCAATAAATTTTCAAGACGTACATCTATCTTGTTGTATTTCTTAAGAAAGGATTTGGTCAGACATTTTTCTTAGTTAGACTTCAGACAAGTTATATATGCAGAGTAAAAGGATAATCCCTCCATACCAGTGCATTGCCTGATATATTAACTCAAGTACTAGGCACGAACAAACGGGCTCAATTCTGTGCTCATCCTGGTGTAGTAGTAGTAGTAATAGTAGTACTAGGCAATGCAGTTGACGGGTGACCTTGACGAGCGGCGACCGAGGGAATTGAACCGTGCTCGGCACGGTAGGTAACGTTGTCTAGTTAGTAAAGCATCCCTCCATTGTTCATCAGTAGTCATGATGGACCGGGGACATGAGGGGAATTTCCTAGGGCTGGAATTCTAGCCGCCAGATATTTTGACTTGAAACGCTCAGGCTCGACTGGTTGGGGTTGCCTGATGTGCGTACCACGCACGCCACCGAAGGACACGAGCCCGGTTTTTTTAGGATCAACACGAGCCAAGGTCTGGCTGGTACGCTGTTGGGTCCTACCATTCGAGAATACGTAAGGAACCTTTTAAATTGCCGAACGAATCTATGTGTATTACAATACCCGTATTTTCCTTGCAAATACTAATCTCAACGTGGTAATTGATTTATGACGAGTTTTTGAATTAGAGTGAGTTTATGATATAGTGATTTCAACGTGGATTTCACATTTCATGGTATCCCTAGTAAGTTTTCCAATGCAAATTCAAATTTAAAAGATGAACAATATGGAGGTGAGAAAACTTTGTATGTATCAAGCATATGACCACACACACACACACAGAGAGAGAGAGACACACGCACGAACACAACAACAATCCAATAAGTATAGTGCATCTATTTTTCCAAACCATGCATGTATGACACGAATTCAAAAATACTCCTTCTATTCCTAAATATTAGTCTTTTAGAGAGTTCAACAAGTGACTACGTACGGAGCAAAATGAGTGAATCTAGACTTTAAAATATGTCTATATACATCCATGTGTGCCCATCCATTTGAAGCCTCTAAAAAGACTAATATTTAGGAACGAAGGGAGTAAAATGTAAGACATCCATGGTCCTCAGTTCAATATTTAAAATGAACATGAAACTGAAACATGAATATTAAGTCTAGTACTACAGTACATGCAAATGTTGTGTTTAGGCGGAGCTATGATTGTCGGGGGTCAACCCCTCGACCTTAGATAAAATTGTGGAGCTCTGTTTAGGGTTGTTTAGATTATATTTTTCCCCACCCTCCCAACCACCGATTGGTTGTGAACCCCCACCCCTCCTCCCGGGGAGAATATCATGTGCCCTCATACCTTAGATGCTATATGCCGATACAAGTTGCTTGGAGCTTGTAGATCTGAGATATAGCAGCTCACATGATGTGTCTTAATATTTTTGCAAGAAACCTTGATGAGTTAGAGAATTGCACACAATTTTTACAAAAACTACTTAGATGCCCTTTGATCCCATATCCAACGACCTCGAAGCTCGTATCACCGTAGCATCTAAGATGAAGGAGGACATCATATTCTCCTGTATGTAAGAATATCATGTGCTACCACACCTTAGATGCTTTGGTGATACAAGCTCTTCGGAGGCGTTGGATTTGTGACCCAACACCTCCTCGGTGGTTCGAATGGTTTTTCGCAGAAAAGTCCCAAAAGAGTTCGGCCACTGCTTACAAGCACAAAGACTGCTCAGATGCCATTGGATCTCAGATCAAATGACCTCCAAGCTCGTATCACCGTAGCATCCAAGCTATGATAGCACCTTATGTTTTCTTGCACGGGGGAGTATGAGGTGCTCCCGCACCGTAGATTCTATGGTGATACGAGTTCATTGAGATCTAACGGCCCACAGTAGGAGGTTTGAATGTTTTTGCAATATACGGCTGATAGAGTTTGGGAAATGCGCAGAAAGTACAAGTACTACGCATGTGCCATCAGATCACTGATCATACGACCTAGATGCTCATATCACCGTAGCGGGTAATTAAGCTACGGGGAGCACCTAATATGAGCATCGGGGAGCCGTTGGATCGAAGATGCAGCGACACACACGAGGCCTGAATGTTTTATTTGCAAAAAACCTTTGGAGAGTTTGGAAATTGCGCATAATTACAAAGACTACTCCCAAGCCATTGGATCTCACTTCCAACGGTGTAAAAACTCGTATCACCATAGTATCTAAGTTGCGGGGTGGATGTGATATTCTATGTCGCTGTCATTTTTGTTCGTAAACTTGCAAAATACACGTAACTCGTGCCGTTACTTGTCTAACCGCGCAAAGTGTTTGTTTAAAAAAAACCATCCTACACTGAAATATCGGAACAACACATGGGGTCCCACTTGTCATTAATCAAATTTGGACCTAAAACTAACAAATCTGAAAGACGAGATTCGAACTGGCAACCTGGACTACAAAGCGTAAGTCGATAGCCTTAAAAAACGAACGGTTGTTGGCTTTGTCCCATAACTTGATTTTATACAGTACTTGCGTTGAGTAGAGTAGAGGGAGTGCCTCGTCAACACGTGCATGACCATTGTCTCACTTACTGGTGGGTCCTAGGTCTACGATCTCAATCTCTCTTCTCTCCATCGTCTAACCTTTGCATGGGCACACATGAAGAGCGGCGCTAGCTTGCCGTGGTGTTATTACAACTAAAAAAAGCTTGGAAAATAGAAGAATCGCCTAGAACAAGAGACGTTGTGGCTGGCCAAGACGGAGCTAACCACATCTATCCTCCGTGCCACGTTTGCATGATGAAGTTGTGTGGCTAGTGGGGTGTTTTCGACCGACTGGCTGGGTCCCGAGGTGAAACCATAGGTACTACGTCTGATACAGTATATTTTTACACGCACATTTTTCCTCCGTGCCGAGACATGGCACACCCTACCGCGCGGTTTCGGGGTCCTCCCGGGTGGTGCACGCATATATTCTTCTTGACATGGGACGCCCTACCGCGCGTTTTCTGGGTCCTCCTCGGTCATAGCGCCGAAGCAAGTAAATGAGTCGTCAAATCATGAAAGACCACCTTTCCCGCCGAGTACATCAGTGAAGCACGGTGGCTAGCTAGTTGGGCTAATTCGACCGATTAGCTAGGCCGCTGCCACATTTGTTTTTTCACCCCTTTTTTATCTACTTGCCGGTAGGTAAATTTAAATATCCACCGCGGCGTTGCTCTGGTGTTTGGGTGCGGCGGGATTTTTAATTTTTTGATTGATGGGAGCAGGCGCGACAGGATTTTTAATTTTTTGATTGAGGGGAGCAGGCGCGGCAGCAATTAGTCACGACGACTCCGCCTGTAAAAACCCACTGCTCCCTGATGTGAGAAGTCGTCGACTGGTGTTTTACCGTGGTGAAAACCAAAAGATTCCCCGCTCCCTCCGCCTTCCCGTAGATTGCATTGCCTTTTAGCAATTTCGCCCCCTTTGCTTCCTCTCCCCATTGCTTCTACCTGGTGCCATGGCGGCGCAGCAGATCACGGAGTCCGAGGTGAGGCACCTGACACAGGAGCTCCATGCGAAGGGATGCGGAGCTCAGGGCCAAGGACGTGGAGCTCTGTGAGCTCAAGGAGGAAAGGAGTGCCATGCTCCTCCGTTATGTGCGGGAGTTCACAGAGCTTCAAAAGCGGCAGGCGTCCACCACAAAGATGCTCGAGGCGTCGGCGGCGTTGCTGCAGAAAGCGGGAGATATGATAGGCCGTCAGGGGAGCCGGCTGGAGCGCGAGCGGGCCGATCGTGACGAGGTCCAGGATCGCCTCAGTCACTTGGTGAACCAAGTTGCCACGCACGTGTTGCGGATGCGCGATGCCTACCGTCGTGCCAGCGCGACGATGCCGGCCGTCGGGCTAAACCCGTTCGACCACCCGGTCGACTTCAACGTGTTGCGGCTTCCTGACCTGGTCTCCTTCTTCACCTATATCTCCGAGGAGCTGAGCCGTCTCCGCGCGATGGTGGGGGCTGAGCTGGACAAGGAGGGGTTGCGGGCTGCTGTTGCCGGGCGAATCCTTTCAGGGCTCCGTCACCGGAATCCATTCGTGCCATTGGACGCCGTCTTTGACGAGCTGGCTCCCATTGACCGGGAGCGGGCTCTGCGGGCGGTTGCACCCTGCATCACCAACGTCGTGCGCCTCGAGAAGCAGAGGGACTTCGGTGGTGTTTAGGCGCCCTCTGCATGGGCATGTCCATGTCTCGGCGCAACATGACCGTTGGATCAAACTCAGACGGTGCAGATCAGTCACTGTAGCACAAAGCGTGTGGGTGTGTTTGGTTGCATTCTCATCTCAATATAGTTGTTTCCTCTTCGTGTATTTTTGTCAACCTACTAGTGTGGACTCATGCACCCTTCATGCACTCTGCCAAACACCCAAAAGTGGGTCGAGAAGGGAACTTTTGCTCCCATCCCGTGCACCCTTCATACACCCTGCCTAACACTATTCGTGCTTCATATGGTTCATGTTTCATGGAGTACTGTAGCACCGTACTCTCCGTGCGCTGTGGACCTAGTTCTGTTAACATTGATCTCACCATTCATTCTCAACCGGACAGTCAAAAAAGCGGTACTATGTTACATATAGGAGTAGTTAACATGCGCACAACATCATTTGTTATCGTCATATCTTACTACACTAGGAACAAGATTGTGTAGTACTAACGTATGAACCATTGCACATGCCTAGTAGTAGGAGCATTGTGTATGTTCAAGTGGCTGTCGTGTTTCGCACTCCTCCGTCGTAAGAGTGGAAACGCTTGCTGTAATCATTTTTTTCTTCAGAAAAACAGTGGACACGCTCTACCGTGCGGATCCTCCTCCAGCCATGCACTAAATTACTCACTTTCGCCGACGTGTGGGACAACCAGCACCTGGGTCCACCAGCCATGCACTAAATCACTACGTAGTAGAGTGCCGGTAGACTACCCCGATCGAACTGCCGCAGTAGTGCCTAATGAGCCGTCAAATCACAAAACCCCCTCCTTTCTAGCAGTAAGTTGGACGGACGAAGCAACCATCATTTCACTCTTCTCTCTCATCTTCCTCTCTTGAAGAAAACCCCCACTCGCTTCGCTTCTCCCTCATCTCGTTACTCCTTTCACTCTTCTCTCTCAGCTTCCTCTCTTGGATGGATGCCGGAGCACCGGCCAACGTGATGTCTATGGCTCTGGCCAAAACCGTCGAGGCTCATGGTACGAAGAAGCGCAAGCACCCCGCCGAGACTACCACAGACAAGCTCAAAGCCATCGCCCTGTCCAAGCCCCCCTCTCCGGGATCCCTCATTAAGCAAGTCCAGGTAGTGTCTCTTGTTGATGATCTTTTTCTCGATCTTGATCGTGTTTTTTCATCTAACACGCGGTACTAGTACTGGTAGTACAACTTTCTGGGTGATCTTGCATGTGATTTTAGTGTGCCAAATGACGGCTCTAAATTCCTCTTTTGACCAAAACATGCGAGAGGTTGACATTGATTTCTTATAGATTACTTTCAACTACTCCCTCTGTCCCAAATTTCTTGTCTTAGATTTGTCTAGATACAGATGTATCTAATACTAAAATGTGACTTGATACATCCGTATCTAGACAAATCTAAGACAAGAATTTTGGGACGGAGGGAGTACTTTATGAACATCAATGCTACATTTTAAGAGGGTATATTTGCCTCAATAACTTGTGTTATGGATATTGCATGTAATCCCTCTGCTCTCATGCCTTTGAAGACATGTTCTAGTGTCTTTGTTCACTCATTTATGTGCGTATATGTAGTCATATATGGAGTATAATATCGAAAATCATCTTATATTTCTGAATGGAGGTAGTAATAAAATATGGTTTATGTTTGAATTAGAACCAGGTCCGCGGTGGAGATGAAGTTCTCAAAGTCATGCCGTGTGAACTAGAAGACCTGGTGATGAGTTCTACTACTGAACTATCCAGCTGATGTGTCCTTGTCGCCACGTGTCCTGGACTAGTGTTTTCCTGTAGCATTGTTGTCAGGCGTGTTCTCGAGGTTGTACTTGACCACAACAATTTCCTGGATGTGCCTTCGATTACGAATGGTGTGGTTCTTGTAAAGCTTCCCAACAAATCTGATGCGGCATGTCTTCATCATCATGTTTATGAGTGGAAAGACCACTCTGTTAGGTTCTCCAAGGTTGACAAGATGGTGATGGTGCATGTAGACATCTCACACGAAGTCCATGGCCTAGTCAGTTATGCGGGGTTCATCCCCTAGGTCGGTGGCAAGAAATAGTCTGCAAAGTTTAGTTAGTGCAACTTTGCTTGTCTATAGTAAGTACTAGTGTTCAGTACTTGATTTGTGTTTGTGAACCCTGTATTGTTTATTAGTATTGTCGCTTTTGGTCTGTGGTCAGTCCTGAGAATGGTCTATGTTAATGTTTGTCCACTCAATTCAGTATGTATATTTTGAAGTATCCAGATCATATTTTTTGTGAGGACGGTTTATCAATTATGGTTACACTCCAATATCTGTATGCATTGCAGGGTTTATCGCACCCACCAGGATTTCCAGTCCCATGGATGTTCGGTCCATACGGTTTTTCACGACCTTTGGACTGTCCTACTTGTGCGAGTAGGCGGGGCCCCTGCATGCCACGTGTAGTTGGACGATCAATCTTCTGTTTAGTACTTCAACATAGTGATTTCCTGGTAAGGATTCACTCATGTCACATCAAGTAAATCTTATTGATTTATTGTCTAAATCTTATTGATTTAATGTCATGTTTTCTTTCTTTTCCTGCAATTTTACGATGCAGGTTTTGCCATGTGACATTCATCACAGAATAAACCGTTTGGTTTGCTCTACGATGGCTATTTTTGCAGGTTTCAATTCTTATGTCATGTCAGTAACGAAGGCACTGTCCATCACTTATATTACTAGAAAAAATTGGATCAGTCTGTTGTCTGAGTACAAGCTGAATCCCTATGATGAACTGCAGTTTGGTTTAACAAAAATGCCACAATTAGTCCTTCTCGCGTTTAAAAGAAATGAAGAAAAAAACTGGATCACAGTCACGGATCCTAATCAAGTTAGAAAGCTGATCATAGCAGACCAGACATTATCGCCGCTGTCTCGCACACATCGAGTGCACCGACAGTTGCTCTAGCACTGACAGCGGCAGCAGCTCAGTCTGATCCAGCTGAGGATTGGGCACCGACCGCGTCAGCGGATCAGTCTGATCTACCGGAGGATTGGGCATCGACACCGGCACCTGCTCCGACACCGGCACCAGCTCTACAAGGAGCACCATCTTCGGCAGCAGCAGCGGCTTCGGCACCTGCACCAACACTTGCACTTGCATCTGCTCCAGCCCGTGCAGTTGCACCGGCAACAGACTGGGCTGCAGTTCGCACTTCATATACCAAAGTCCTTACAAAAACCGACATGTCCACCTTCTTGGTAAGCATTGGCCGCCAAGTGCTTCGTTATTTTTTCTTTCCATGTTGTTTCACATGATTCACTTACTATGCGCAGCCAGCTCTAACTGTTTGGGTATGTCTTGTTTGCAAACAGAGAATTCCTAGAGCAACGAGGGAGTCGTTCAACAATCCAAGCGATCGCGGCCAAGTTTCTCTTACTATGCGCAGCCTTGGTGTGAATGAACCTGCTCAATATACCGTAAGTACAAAGGATGGTTGCATGATGATTCATGCTAAAGGATGGTCAAGGTTCAAATCTAAATCATATCTTGCGGTAGGGGATGATGTCAAAATTGAACTTTCTCGGCAAGGAGAGCTGGTCCAAATCAACTTTGAAATTCTTCAGTAGCAGCACGCAACTGCCGAACTGATCAATCCTCCGAGAGATTTTGATGTAATAATCTGGCATGGTGAAACAAGTGTCCTATGTGTATAAGTAGTACGACAGTATTATTTATCACATGGTATATCATTGATAGACTTGCAACTCTGATTGCTGGTTAGGAACTGTCATTCGATTTCATTCCAATAGCTGTCGTGCTTTATTAAATTTTGTGTATTTGCCTTGCGACAGCATCTAAAACCAGCACCGTACCGATCGCTTGCAATATGAAAAGCGCTGAGGTAGAACACATGGGCCCCAAACATGCAGGGTCAGCCTGCGGCCCAAAGTCCAGAACCTTGAGCCTATCTGAGTATTATATTCTCAACTGAACCCCCATAAAAAAAGCTGAACCCCCATAATGCCCGTGCGTTGCAGAGGGAGTATATTTCTCGGCAAGGTGAGCCTGTGATATAAAAGATTTGTATATTTCTTTACAGAGAGAGTATCTCTCTGTCAAAAAATATATTTATGTGTAACTAGTTACTCCTGTCTTTCTACTTCCTTTCGCTGATATGTGGGGCAACCGGCAACGGGGTCCACGTGCCATATGCACAAATTAGAGTGCACAACTTCACGGTAGACACACGTCGGTCGTAGCGCCGCAGTAATGCCCAATGAGCCGTCAAATCACAACCCCCCCTTTCCAGCTTTAGCAGTAAGTTGGACGAACGAAGCAGCAATATTTCATTGGGCCTGAATCCGCTTCTCCCTCGTCTGCTTGTTCAGAGAAAACCCCCTCTCGGTGATTGCATAGGGTTTTCTCATGGAGAACCAGGTACGAATTCTTCATCCATCCCCGATAAATCCAAGTCCCTTGGTCGTAGGTAATCCTAGGATGGCAGCCGCCGCCGTTGACGCATTTTTCTTCCTACTGAATCTAGTGTGTTTCATTTGCAGTGCCCAAAGTGCGAGTACCCTATAGGTTTCTGTGACCTCGGCGAGATGCCACACTTGTTCCTTCTCATCCTAACACAGCATTTTGAAACGCGCACAGTATGTTCCTAGAATCCTCTTTTCTATTCGGGAGGGTGGGGGTTTTTTGAACATGCTGTGTTCTCATATTATTTTTCCTGCATTGTATTATTTGCTCTGCCAGAACACATGTACTCAAGATGCTTGGCCTTATCATAACTGAATACACTTGTTTAATGGTCACAGTGAAGACAAGCCATGGATATAAGTTCCGAGTTGGGTTCATGAACCAAGAAGATCGCTGCTTTTTTTATGGCCGAACTTGGATAAACTTTCTCAAGTGTTACAGACTGAAAGTTGGCGCACGAATGTTGATGGAAATAGCAGAACCTTGTCTCATCTTCACTGCGATCTTCCACCCCGACGTCTTTCCAATTGTTCATCCATGTTAGTTTTGTATCTGGTTCTTGCTTGTTGCCTCGATTACTTCTTAATCCACCTATTCTGTCTAACTAATCACAATTTAACTTTAGAAGTAGCAACGAATCTCTCACTAAGATGCTACTTCTAACTAATATTTTCTTATAATTGGTGGCACGTGTAGGTTTTTTTAGAGTTAAGCAGTCTGCTCGTTTGTTACTCTGTAATAACTCGGCTGTTACTAACGGCACTGAAGTTGACTGGATCGACATCCACAAGTTCCTACACTTTATTGATCATCTTGAGGTCCTTGTGGGGTGTTTCAATGGTGGAAGGCCACATGGGATATGTGTGCCACTGCTGCACTCGTTGAACAGGTCCAACTGTGTCGAGAAACTTATGGTACGAGCTGTTTTCTGTTATATATGTTGTTCATAAACTATTTCTTATACACAGTTTTACAGCTATGATCTTCTTGAAACAGGAACTGCCGAGTTCTATTGTTCCTATACAGATGCCTGACCATGGTCAGGTCAGACTTGCGCTTGGTCACAACATGATGTTTATGTCGACCTACTCAATTCCCCTTGGAGGTGAAAAGATACTTATTCATGGGTGGTCTCAAATAATGAAGGCCCGTCCATCTTGGAGAATAGGACAGAAGATTATGTTCATGCTTTTCCATGGCTCTAAAGCGAATATCCTGTTTATTGACCATGTTGCGAGATGAAGCCGCTTTCAGAAGGTTGTGGATGCGCGGGGTGGTGCCTGGGCCTTGTCCTGGGGCTTGGCGGCCTCACCCTTGGTTAACTGTAGGCAAAGTAGCACTGTTCGAGGCGTGCTTTGTACGGTTGAACCTGTATAAGTACTCATACTGCTTTCAGCTTTGGTTGTTAAGTGCCCCTGCTAGTTTCAGTTAAGGTTGTTAAGTACTCCTGCTGCTTTTACAGTCTGTCGTGTTTCATCAGTCCTGTCTTCCTCCAGCCACCAAAACCAAACCAGCACCGGCGGGGCCGCCTGCTTCCGCCTCCCACGGCTAGCTGTGCCTCAGCGCACGCATCGCCGCCCCACCGTCTCCTAAATCATTAACGCCGACGTCCTCCGCGCGCTTTGGTGCGCTCGCCGCGGCGCCGCCCTCTCGCGTTGTCAACATGGTCAACAAACAACAGGAATTGGCAGAAGTACATGGAGAGGATGACAGTAGGGGCCCACCACGTCAGCGTATGAAAAAATAAAATGCTTCCTCCTAGTGTTTTCCTGACATCTAGGACCCATGACATTGTGAGCGTATATAGTCAATAGACAAGAGAACAGCACAAGATCGGCTGACACCTGGGACGTAGCTACTCGAGCAGTATTTTTTTTCTTTGGTATTGTTGAGATGGAGCAGGGTTTGAACTGGGTTGTGGCCCGTCTAGCCCAGGCTTATATTTTATGTTCACCATGTGACCAGCCCAGCTATTTTTTCTTTGTGAAAATGAGCCAAGTTTATTTTTTCTGAAGAATACCCAACCCAGGCCTACTTATTTTTCTATGCCCTGATGGGCTGCAACTCTTTCAAGACGCCTGCAAATCTTGAAAGTAATATGAAATGGGTTGTAAATATAAAAACAGATGACAAATTGGCAATTACTTTATAATTTATGAATTTTTTCACATTTTCATATTCCTATTTCACTGGGCATTAACCTAATTTAAATATATCTTCAAAGTACTTTAAATCTGGCTTGACATTTCGGTATTAAAAATAGTTTGGAACCCATAGAAATATGCGAAATTGGCCCTGGCCAACCAAAAAAATGACTGCAATAAATTGCATAAGAAGTTGCCATGAGCTATATATAAATTATTAAAAAAAGAGGGAGTGTTTTGACTTGTGAACCTGTTTAGTTGACGCGTATGCAAGATTTTTTTAGTTATTATATACGTCAACAAACGATTCTAGCAGACGTAACCGTTGGATGTCAATCCAACGACCGTCGTGTTTCTTCAATCTCTGATCTTCTTGCTCCAGCCGCCAAAGCAGCGCCGGCGGGACCGCCTACTCCCGCCTCCCATGGCCGGCTGTGCTGTCGCGCAGGCCTCAACGCCCCCCTACTACTCCCACCGCTGGCCAGGGCATCCCTCTACTCACCCACACCCCCTGTTATTCTGCGGCGACGGCAGCCCCACACCGCAGCCGAACCGGTGAACCCTCGTACTCCTCTCCGCGCGGGCTTCCACTATCGCGTCTTCCCCGGCTCCGCGTCGTCCCCTTCCTAGGCCTCGCCGTCGTCCACCGCCGTGGTGCTCTCGGCGCGGTGTGGTCAATGTGGTCAATGACCGCCTTCCATCGGAAGAGTACTGTACAAGGAGAGGCTGACAGCTGGGTCCACGGCAGCCGCAAGGAAGTGCCTCCTTATTACGTGGAAAATAATTATTCCTCCACCTGACAGCAGGGACCCACCGGACGAGCCACCAGTATTTCGCGAAAAAAACAATTCCCCCTGACTGCTGGGACCCACAGGACGGGCCACCGTATTTCGCGAAAAAATGTTCCCCCCGCTGTCAGCTCAGACCCACCGAAAGTGCCTCCTTATTATGCACAAAAAAATGAATACCCCCTGCTAGCTGGGACCCACCTTGGTGGGAGGCTGACTTGTGGGCCTACTAAGTTGACTAGGACGGAGGCCTTTGTCAACTTTAGTCAATATATGAAGGATTCTAGCTCCAGTGACCGTACGATGTCCATCCAATGGCCGTAGTGCTTCTTCAACCTCTGGTCTTTTCGATCCAGCCGCCCAAAGCAGCGCAGGTCGTGCCGCCTACTCCTGCCGCCCGTGGCCGGCTATGATGCCACGAAGGCCTCACCGCCCCCTACTACTCCCACCGCTGGCCAGGCCATCCCTCTACGCACCCACACCCCCTGTTATTCTGCGGCGATGGCAGCCTCACACCGCAGCCGAACGAGTGAACCCTCATACTCCTCTACGCGTGGGCATCCATTGCCGCGTCTTCTCCGGCTCCGCGTCTTCCCCTTCCTAGGCCTCGCCATCGTCCACTGCCCTGGTGCTCTCGGCGCGACGTGGACAACGTGGTCAAGGAATGGCTTCCATCGGACGTGGACTGTACGTGGAGAGACTGACAGCTGGGTCCACGGCCGCAGCAAGGAAGTGCCTCCTTATTACGCGCAAAATAACTATTCCTCCACCTGACAGCGGGGACCCGCCGGACGGGCCACCGTATTTCGCAAAAAAAAACGTTTCCCCCTGACTACTGGGACCCAACAGCTACATCTTCGCACGCAAGGAAGTGCGTCCGAAAAAAAATGATTCGCCCCCTGACTGCTGGGACCCACCAGCTACATCTTCGCATGCAAGGAAGTGCGTCGAAAAAAAATGATTCGCCCCCCTGACTGCTGGGACCCACCAGCTACATCTTCGCACGCAAGGAAGTGCGTCCGGGCAACAAACAAAACAAAACGATTCCCCCCTGACTGCTGGGACTCAGCAGCTACACCTTCGCACGCAAGGAAGTGCGTCCGAAAAAAAACGATTCGCCCCCCTGACTGCTAGGACCCACTACATCTTCGCAGGCAAGGAAGTGCTTGACAGTCGGGACCCACCTGGTCAAAGCGTACGTAGCGTTGTCATTCTGGTCGCGAACGTGTACGTACATATATACTGGTCGATGTAGAGGTGCGCACGTGTCGTAGTAGAGGCGCGTACGTGTCGTAGTAGAGGCGCGCATGTAGCATGTACACGTACGTACAACGGCCAGGGTGCAAGAAGGAAAATATGGCCACATATGTACATACGGGCAGGGTCTCGAACGCCTACTCACGCATATGTACGGCCAGGGCTCGTGTACATGGCTGGGTCGGAACGGAGAAACAGCGTCGTTGTCATGTTCATGGGGAGGCAACGGAATGTGTCGTGTTCATGGGGAGGCAACGGAATGCGTCGTGTTCATGGGGAGGCAACGGAATGCGTCGTGTTCATCGGGAGGCAACGGAACGCATGGGAGCCAACCGGCTGGGTCGAAACGGAATGCGTGGTCGTGTTCATCGGGAGGGCTTGGACAGAACATGCGATGGAAATGAGGCCTGGCGTACCGCAAAACGGAGGAAACGGCCTTGTGTTCGACCGGCCATGTTCGAAACGGGATCCTGTTCATCGGGAGGGGTCTGGCATACCGCAAAACGAAGGAAACGGACCTCCTACGGTCGAAACGGGGGTCCTGTTGATCGGGAGGGGTGTGGCGTACCGCAAAACGGAGGAAACGGACTTGTGTTGGAGCGCTATGGTCGAAACAGGGGTCCTGTTGATCGGGAGGGGTGTGGCGTACCACAAAACGGGACTCCACGGGATACTATTCATCTCCACCGTCGACCTCCTCCAGCCTCCACAGGCTCCTGTTCATCCAGCCTCCACCACGTGCTACTCCACCGGCTACTGTTCAACCACCCCTCCACGGGCACCCCTCCACCGTCTACTGTTCATCCAGCCCTCCACACCACGGGGTCCTGTTCAACCACCCCTCCACGGGCACCCCTCCACCGTCTACTGTTCATCCAGCCCTCCACACCACGGGGTCCTGTTCATCCAGAGGAAACGCCACCGCTCACCGTTCATCCACCCCCCCCCCCCCCCCCACCCCCCCCCCCCCCGCAATGCTCACTGGTTCATCCAATCGATCGGCTTCAGTTAGCAGCAGTAGGGAAGGAATCGCTCGATCGGGTTCTGTCGTGGGTTTGTCACGGCAGATGTCCTCATGGAAGGACTTAGTCGTGGAGCCATCGCAACGGGTTAGCTTAAAGGGGTTAAACCGGACAAGGGGACACGGGGAGTTTATACTAGTTCGGCCCCTTCGATGAAGGTAAAAGCCTACGTCTAGTTGTGATTGGTATTGCTAGGGTTTCGACGACCAGGGAGCGAATCCACTTTGACTGGCCCTCGAGTTGTCGTTTTCTGTCCTCAAACCATGGTCGGGCCGTCCCTTTATATACACAGGTTGACGCCCGCCGGTTTACAGAGTCCCGAGGCCAGATCATAGAGATGTCCAGCTCGGTGACGGTGTCCTGGACTAGGGGGTACTCACCACGTCGTCTCCCGATCTATTAGATTGGGCCGAGGCCCCCATGGCCGTATACTCATGGGCCAGTTCGGACAACTGCCGCATACAAGGAAGATTCCACAAGACTTGGTGATCAAGACAAGGACTTCTCCCCACCGGCGTATTCGTCTAGGACTCTTGTTAACCTAGGCCTCTGGTGCATTATATAAACCAGGGCCAGGCTAGTCGATAGAGAATATACAACTCCATAATCAACTCCATATACAACAATCATACCATAGGCTAGCTTCTAGGGTTTAGCCTCCTTGATCTCGTGGTAGATCTACTCTTGTACTACCCATATCATCAATATTAATCAAGCAGGACGTAGGGTTTTACCTCCATTAAGAGGGCCCGAACCTGGGTAAAACATCGTGTTCCCTGCCTCCTGTTACCATCCGGCCTAGACGCACAGTTCGGGACCCCCTACCCGAGATCCGCCGGTTTTGACACCGACACTCGGTCTCTATTCCTCTAATTTACAATACAAGTTTACATGATAAAGTCGGTTCACATCTACAGGCTTTAATCTATCTTTGGGCCTTGGACCTTCTTAAAGCACCAGTATCTTCTCATCTTCATGGGCTTCAATCTTCATGGAGCTAATCCGGCCATGCCTAGCCGGTTTACCTCCAGTAACTATATCCCCAACATTAGGCCCCAGATTGATTTGAACCTGTTCATGTCAATCTCCAATACTTTAGAAAAATTCTTGCTCTGGCACCTTTGTATAAATCTGGTAAATCATCGTGACATCATCCTTTAAATCCACAACCAATCGTTATGACATCATCTACCCGTTGAAGTCGAAGATGCCCTTCATTAATGATCGTTTCAACCCTCGAGGCGTCATCCTTAATAACTATCCATTTCGAGCTCCTCGAATTACGCACCTGTCACTTATCGGGTCACCTTATAAATAAGACCACGGGCCCTTCTCTTTATCCCCTTCGTCTCCGCTTCCTTCTTCTTCCTCCTCGCGACATCTCTGTCTCTGAGCGCCGCCGCTACCGAGCTTTTCCACCGTTCCTCCACCGGCCGCTGCATCAACCTGGTTGTACCAGAAAACTGCGGTGCTCCTTTGTCTTTCCCTTTCCCCCTTTGTAGATCTGTTGAATGTTCGTTCTTCGCAGTTTATCAAAGTTCATCGGGGCTCCAGTACGGCTCTGTTCCTCCTCACCTATGGATTTAAAAACTTCACGCTTGATATATTGCGCGTAAATAGCTTACTTTCCGCTACCAAAACAAACCTTTTGTATGCAAAAACCGATCTAAATCATTACAAACTGTTGTGGGTCCAACCCTTGTTAGGTCAAAATATTTTTGCTTTCCTATCTTCAGTAGATCCAAAATTTCCATGCCCTCTTGCGGAATCTATTTCTCCTTACTTAGTCATTTTACCTTGGGTCTGTATCCTCTTTACCATGTAGGCGGTTTACCCTTGTAAAAACAATCTATCTCATACCATTAGTCCCCTGGTAAACCGGCAAACCCCCTTTACATTCATTGTAACAGTCCGGTTTAACAACACATGTATACGCAGACTAAGGCATAGCCTAGTGGTGGGAAGGGGCTGATGCCTTCCCACCCACCCAGGTTCAAGGCATGGTACTTGCAATTTGGGTTTGTTGCACCAATTATACTGTAGGGGGTTCCCTTACAGTCTTTCTGTCAAAAAAACAACACATGTATACCCTTGATATGACCTTGTCATTCATTATTGTATCAGTCTCCAGTTTACGCTATTTCACATATCTGTATATCTTTATTCCATCGCATCTTGCGTACCACCATGAATGATTTGTAAACCGGCATTTCTTTCTTAGCTTTTTGTTTCACAATGGCCAAACAGTTTTACGCTTGCAACTGGGCTTCTTCCCGGGTCACGGAAGAATAGTTGAACGGAATGGTCAATATCGGCACCTTGCCCAAGAAAACTGAAATTCAATGGCGAGTTCTAGGAACAGAGAATCCTCCTACCCCGAGGTAGGGTGAGGTAGTTGTCTTTGTCGACCACATAGGCCGTGGTTTCAAACTGCCCGGGTCGAAGTTTTTCCGAGATGTTCTTGCCAGTTTCCAACTCCATCCTCAAGATATCAGACCCAACTCGGTGTCCAATCTATGCAACTTCCAAGTCTTCTGTGAAGTGTACTTACAAGAAGAACCAATTGCTAAGCTATTACAGGACTTTTTTCATCTGAACCGGCGAACAAAATTTGTAAATGGTCCCAACACTGAACTTGGTGGTGTCTCTGTTCAAAAGCAGAAAGAAGTTGAATTCCCTCATGCCAAACTGCACAGTCACCTAAGGAATGGAACCAGACTTGGTTCTACTGCATAGATACCTCTCCTGAAGATGAGAACCCTCTTCCAGGCTATCATGATCACCGGCTTTCCAACACTCATCCATTGCCGCAACGTTTAAGTTCCGCGGAACGGGCCAAATATGCCCCTCAACTCGCCAAGCTCCGGGCCTTTATGTCCAACGGTTTATCAGGCGTTGATTTTGTGCGTTGCTAGATATCTTGGAGCATCTTGCCACTAAGCCGCCGCCCTGGTTTAATGTGTGAGTACACAAGTGAATTAGAAGACCCCCAACGCCACATCAACATTCAGTTAACCGATGAAGAGGTCACTGAAGGCGTTAAGAAAATTTTGAATGAACCAGAATCAGTCTGTCGCCAAACCGGCTTGAACCCCTTCTACACTCAAAATAAACTGCCTGTTGTAAGCACTATGCTTCCTTTTTATCTTTGATACCTTTAAATTGTTCAACTTGTAAGCTTTCTTCTGTTTGTGTATAAACAGGGTGATGATCCCTTCTGGAAGCAGAAATTCGCAGATAAAGCGGCAAAGCCATCCCGTCCCAAAACCAAAGCCGTCAAGCGAACCTCAAAGCGGAAAACAGCCGAACGTATCAACATGGAACTTGATGAAGATGTAGAGGAACCGGAAGTTGAGGTAGAACTTGACTCCCTTGGCTCCCTTTTCATGCATCTCATTAACAATGATCTTTATCAGGAGGACGTAGAAGGCAGCCAGGCTGATGATGTAGAGGTAATTACCCTTTCTTCCGGTTCAGACTCTATGCCAACACAAAAAACCCGTCAAGCGGTCCGGAAAGTAAGCTTTTCTCATCCTCTTGCTTACTTGGATCCAACATTTATTTTGAAGACGCGGCAGCATGAAGCTCGCCAGACAACCCGGCACAGCGGCCAACTGGTCACTTCGGCCAGTTTACCTGATACCCCGGTTCGGAAGCACCGATCTGAGGTCTCCCCCACTTCTGACAATTCTTATCCCAAGGCAGGTTATTTCAGACAACCTCTTAATCTGTCTGATTCAAATTATCAGGTGACACCTCCCTCATCCTCTGGCGAGTCAACAGCAACCCTACTCCCTCCTCTCAAAACTGTAGCTGGGCAAGTACTCAAACCCTTTCTTCGAATGTTTTACATATTCTGAGTAATATGCTAAATTTTCACCTCTTTTATTTTTGTTTGCAGAGCCAAAGCCAGACCCAGCAAAAAAGCTTGGGCGAACAATCCGTCTGAAGACCAGGTGGTTCTTGAACAGAAGCAAACAGATGAACCGAACCAAACTCGTGAACCGGAAGGTCCCCATCCTGACGCTAACTTTGATGAGCCACCCCCTCAAGACCGGAATATTAATGAACAAACTGAAGCTAATACTACTGTTCCTGATACTGAATCGGCAGCTCCAATCCAGGTTAGTCCGGTGAGAGTTACTAGCACTCCACCATCACCCACAAAAACTACTGGAGGCCCAGGAGATGACGTTATCATTATTGGCATGGGCCACAACTCTCCTGGCCATCCTATAATCTTGTCTAAACATAGCGCCAAAGAAGAGCGTGCTCCCTTGGAGAAGGGTAAATGGAGCACTGATTTGTCAAGTTATGCTCATCTCAACGCTGAAGAACTCCATTCTGGTTTTTTAAACCGTCTGCACTCAGACCGAGATTATGAGGTCGGTTTGGTGAACTTGATGAAGGAACGCTATGAGGTATTTTCATCTCCCTTTATTTCTTGATTCCAAAGTTGAAACACTAGCCCAAGTAGCCCCCAAGGGCCGTTTTATGATGTTAATCCTAAACCGGGACTTTTTAATCCTCTCCCGCTGACCCTCAAAATGTCAGGTCCTTAGTGAAAACAAAAACCGATACTTTACCAATGTAGTTATGTAGCTTCCATCAGTGTAGCCCTCAAAGGACGGTTTAGCGTTGCGAGGTAATCCGGGTCTTGAATCCATGCGTCAGTTTCGAACAGATGTACATTAGCCCCCAAGTGTCAAGGATAATGCTTGCATTGTTCTTGAGACTTGTAAAAGATGTATTGATAATAGAGCAAATAAGCATTATCCCCCATGTACGAAGTGCATAACTTGTTATACGCTTAGTACTTAGAAAATACGTATCTTGTTGTTGACATATCTTCGCTGTTACAGGCCGAGCTAAGCAATAGAGATTCCCGAATCGCTGACCTGCAAGAGAACGTGAAGTCCCAACAAGAAGAGGCTGTGAAAGCCAAGGAGGACCTGACCAATGCTCTGACAGCTATGGAAAAGCTAAAAGAGACTTTTAACAAGGAGCGTGCTGTCTGGGAAACCGAAAATGTCGGTTTAACCAAAAGAGCTGAGGATGCCGAAGCAGCCCTGAAGCCAGTTGTAGATGAACTAACTGGCTTGAAGTGGCAAATCAACGCCATGACGTCCGCTGTATTTGGTAAGTATCTCCTTAAGCTGTTTGTCCAATTTATGAGATCTCAGTTTGGCTGATATTAAACCATGACAGGCACTCGCATTACTCATCTGGGCGCTGATATGCGGATGAAGCTTAAAGAGGCTTACACCTTAATAGAACAGCTTTACTCTGGATCCCAGCGTGCTATATGCACTACAGCCTACAATAAACCGGCACCAACACTTATAAAAGAAACCCTTGAGAAGCTGGCCATGCTACCAGCCAGGATTACTGAACTGAAGAAGGCAGCTGCAAGAGCAGGAGCGCTGACCGCACTAATCTGGGCCAAGGCATGGATTCTGAATCTTGAAGCGGATGACATTATTAAAGGATGTCCAAGTGTGAAGGAAGACGGTTCAAACTTCAACAATGATGATCTCCGAAGGCTGACGAAGGAAATGCGGCCAATAGCCAGCAAACTGACAGAAGACACAGACTTATCTCATTTCCAGCCGGCTTACGACACTGAAGGGAAAAGACAGCCTACCGAAATCCATGAAGTCGAAGAACTTGTGCCTCCAATCTGTAAGCATACTTACGCTCCTGACATTAACCCCTCCAGCCTTATCCATGAAGAAGCCATGTTTCAAGTTTTAACCGGAATCGATTGGTCAACGGTTGATTTCCAGCGTCTGGGGAGGGATGAAGAATAAGTGATTGCGCCAAATGATCCTCAATCGTCAAGCCGTCCAGACGAAGCATCTTAAACCGACAGACGGTTTACCAGCTATTGTGTGCCACTGCTTTGAAACAATTATTCAATTGGAGCCGTTTTGAAGCTTCTTGTAATAGGTAGCAAAAAACCCCATTATCTACCATGCCCTCGAGCATGTTTATGTTGCTTTGACATGTGGAAAACTTGTTTCACTTTTGGGGATCTATTTATGCATAGCCCATGATGATTTTTGTTCCTGGATACAAGAACTTAAAAGTGTCCTAGTGGTTTACCACCGGACGGGTCATGATGCCCAAAAATATTCAATACTTGGATGGATAATCAAAGTTTGTATTAAAAATAACATCTGCAACATACCTCGTTGGTTGACCAACTGCTTGTATGGGAAAAGCAAAAACACCAATCCGGAGCATTAATAACTCCTGGCCCTCATACCGTTGCATGCAGAAATCATATTGGGCTAAAAAGCCGTTTGAGTTGTTTGTATAAGAATGGTGACATCTAGTCAAAACCAGACCGGAGCAATTTGCTACCGGTTAGAATCTGATCATGTACTGACAACTAAGCGTTGAAAGTCAAGCCGGGTTGTAATGAACACCGGTTTGTCAGAAAAATGTTTATAAATCCTTTATCATAAAAATAGCAAAAATACAAGAAATATGCAAGGCTTTTCATGGGCTGCCAGGCCCTAAATCGAGGCTTTTCATGGGCTGCCAGGCCACTGAGTTATACCATTTTACAAAGCCTTTTTAAGATGGACCTCAATCTTTAACCAATCACCGATTTAACTTTGACAAGTTCAGGGTCCATGGGATTGTCTTGTCAAACGTTTGATGGGTCATACCAGGTTTACCTGGACGGAGTGACTTACTTAAAGAGGCAGGATAACCCGGGGTTTGACGGTTTAAGATTCGTATCTGTCAACCCCATACGACGGAAGGTATCATAATATAGAATGTTGATACTACTTCCCCCATCCATGAGTACCTTAGTGAACTTATATCCCCCAACTTGAGGGGCCACCACTAAGGCCAGATGACCCGGATTGTCAACCTGGGGCGGGTGATCCTCTCTACTCCATAAAATGGTTGCTCAGACCAGTGCAAATACTGAGGCACCGCCGGTTCAACAGAGTTCACCGCCCTCTTGTGAAGCTTCTGATCATGCTTACACAAGCTAGTGGTGAAAACATGATATTGCCCACTATTTAACTGCTTAGGGTTGCTCTGATAACCCGACTATTGTTGCTGCTGTTGGTTCCCCTAATGGTTGTAACCTCCCTGGTTGCCCTGGTTCCCTTGATTGTTGTGTCCGATTTGATTGCCCTGAAATCCTGAACCGGAGCTGCCGCCTCCATAACCCGGCCCGTGGAAACCACCTCCTGAACCACCGTGCGGGCCATTATCGTACTGAAACATATTGGAGTTCTTGAAATCTCACATGATATAACAATCCTTCCAAAGATGTGATGCTGGCTTCTCCTTTGATCCATGCTTTGGACAGGGTTGATTTAGCAGGTGCTCCAAATTGGAGACTGAACCTCCGCCCCTCTGGGGCTGCTTGCCCTTACGGCGCTGACCATTCTCCTGAGCATTGTTGTTAGCCACAAAGTCCAAACTGTTGTCAGCTTTGCGCTTACCATTATTCCCATGGCCTACTGGATTATGCTACTGACCCTTGGTGTTGCCGTTCTTTTTCCCTTTCCCCGGTTTCTCCTCCTCTGAGTCAGGGTCTTTGGTATTATCTGAATCGGCATACTTAACCAAAGCGGCCATAAGCGTTGACATATCATTGCAGTGACGTTTGAGCCTTCCTAACTTCTGTTTGAGCGGTAGAAAACGGCAATTGCCCTCCAACATTAGCACTGCAGTATCTGCATTGATACGATCCGATGAATGCAAAATAGCTGAGACCCGCTTTACCCAATGGGTCGTGGACTCCCCATCCTCTTGGACACAAGCGGCCAGATCCACAATTGACATGGGCTGCTTACAAGTATCTTTGAAGTTATGGATAAACCGGTGCTTCAATTTAGCCCATGATCCGACAGAGTTAGTTGGTAAGCTCTTCAACCAAGTACGAGTTGTTCCTTCCAACATCATGGTGAAGTATTTAGCACATACTGCTTCATCCACATCTAACATCTCCATTGCCATCTCATAGCTTTCAACCCAGGCCTCTGGTTGCAGATCGGCGGTGTAATTGGGTACCTTACGAGGTCCTTTGAAATCCTTGGGCAGTCGCACATTACGCAAAGTGGGGGTGAGACACGGCACCCCTAAGGAACTGAATACCACCCCTGGCTCTACTGAAGCGGTAGGGTGATCCGGAGTAGGTTGACGGGCTCCGCGTAGAGCTGCTAACTCGGCCTCTCGATGCACGCGGCCATGATCCACCACATCATGCGCATTAGCACCTCCCCCTGCCGGGTTTATCCCTCGCGGCGAGTTACGGCGACGTGCACTGCTTGACACAGCCGGTTCATCCTCAACGTGTCTGTTGTAGCTCCGGCTTGGACGGGGGGTGGAATGAATCCTCTCACGATTGTGCGAATAAGCCTGCTGCTAGTTTAGAGCTGTTTAAAGGAGATCTCTGGCCTGTCGTGCCTCAATCGCAACTGGTGATTCGCCGTTGGTTGGGAGGGCTGCCAACTGTGAAGCGGTGGCCACAATGTTGTCCAACGGGTTGGAGTAATGCCCGGGGGGCGTCGGAACATACTGTGGCACAATGTTGTTCTAACGAGGCGGGTCCATCATGCGTGGCTGAACCGGCGCTCCTGTTCCCGGCACATCCGTCTGGTTTAATATTGGCTAGTTACTAGTTCTTGCTCCTGGCGTGTTGAAGAGATTTCTTGGCTGATAACTCGGCGGGAGATGTGATCGGTATCTTCTTCTCATGACTTCCTCTGAAGCATTCTGATCCAGCCTAAGCCGGTAGGCCTGAGCTTCCAACTCGGCCCGTTCTGTAGCCATCCTAGTGTTCTCTGCCGCTAGGTCCGCTTTAGCCTGAGTTATCTGATCTTTCACCTTTGCGATCTCCGCGTTGTGCTGATCTCGGGCTGCTGCATCCACCTCCGTGGCCATCAATGTTGCCAAAGCGTCGAACAATTCAAACATAACTTAAGCCGGAGGTGGCGCAGAGCTCCATGCCCCCGCCGACGTGGCTGTTGCTGAACCGGAGAGCATCACTGCGGCGGTTGATGAGTGGGGCGCTGATTGTGTACCGGCCATGAACATAGCGGCCCGGTTTGGCAGATCAGGGGAGTCTGGAATACTGTTGCCCTTGGAACCTCCACTAATCCGGCCATCCTGCAACTGATAGAGCGATTTGGTTTCTCCAGAAGACTCGTCATCGGAGCAGACAACGGTTTCTCCATCGGATGTCGGTCCGTCCTCATATGCTGCTCCATGGATGACACCCACGAAAACATGCCTTGCCATGGGCTGAACCGGGGAAGGGCTTGCACGCTGAGCCGTCTCGATGATGTCGGTGCCGGTGTCCGGCTCAGGGCCCGGTTCGCCAATCTTGCCGATGAAGACGTGAATCCCACCAAAGGGGACCCGTTACCCGTATTCGATTGAATCGGCCTCGGGGCCCCATCCCGCATTGTCGATGTAGAGCTTGCCGCGACGACTCTTCGTCATCCGGCCCACAGCGTATCCCTTGAGTCCATCAAAGCTGCCCTTCAAGAACTCAAAACCATCGTGCGATAGCCCCACGGTGGGCGCCAACTGTCGTGGGTTTGTCATGGCAGATGTCCTCATGAAAGGACTTAGTTGTGGAGCCATCGCAATGGGTTAGCTTAAAGGGGTTAAACCGGACAAGGGGACACAGGGAGTTTATACTAGTCCGGCCCCTTCGATGAAGGTAAAATCCTACGTCTAGCTGTGATTGGTATTGCTAGGGTTTCGACGACCAGGGAGCGAATCCGCTTTGACTGGCCCTCGAGTTGTCGTTTTCTGTCCTCAAACCGTGGTCGGGTCGTCCCTTTATATACACAAGTTGACGCCCGCTGGTTTACAGAGTCCTGAGGCTAGATCATAGAGGTGTCTGGCTCGGTCTCTATTCCTCTAACTTACAATACAAGTTTACATGATAAAGTCGGTTCACATCTACAGGCTTTAATCTGTCTTTGGGCCTTGGGCCTTCTTAAAGCGCGAGTATCTTCTCATCTTTATGGGCTTCAATCTTCATGGAGCTAATCCGGCCATGCCTAGCCAGTTTACCTCCAGTAACTATATCCCCAACAGGTTCAGTTAACAGCCATCGATCGATCGCTCGGGTTCAGTAACGCATAGCCTGCAGTGCAATCGCTCGGGTTCAGTTAGAGCCCAACGCCTCGCTCGGGTTCAGTTAGTGCCAACGCCTCGCACACACGCGCGTACGTGTACGAGAGAAACGCGCATCGCTCGGCCCCCGACCTCCCACCGTAACCAGAAACTACCCGAAATTTTCCTACCCCTCGCTTCTACCACAGTTTTTTTCCGTCATGGACGGCCCAAAGAATGTCATGCAGCTGCGTCTCCGGCCCGCCTAGGACGAAAAGTCCATTTTCTGGTGCTGTTGCCGGGGAGCATAGCACTATTCTTTGAGTCACTTGGGATTTATATTTGCTTATCATTATGAAGAACTTAAAATTTCCAAGAACCAAGATTTATCCCTCAACTACGAGGGGAGGTAAGGAACTGCCATCTAGCTCTGCACTTGATTCACCTTCTGTTTTGAGTAAGCTTGCGACACCTAAACCTGCTTCTGCTATTCGTTCTGATATGTCACATGTTATTGATGATGCCACTTCTGCTATACATGATACTTATGATGAAACTACTTCTATGCTTGATACTACTGTGCCACTGGGTAAATTTCCTGACGAACAACTTGCTAGGGCTAGAGAGATTGAAAATATTGAATATGATAATACTGATGAAAGTGACGATGAAGACTTGCCTGTTATTCCTAAGGGTTATGTTTTCACTATGTGTTAATGCTTTGTTCTGGTAATCTATTAAAAGGAGGCCTTAATATCCCTTAGTTTCCGTAAGGACCCCGCTGCCACGGGAGGGTAGGACAAAAGATGTCATGCAAGTTCTTTTCCATAAGCACGTATGACTATATTCGGAATACATGCCTACATTAAATTGATGAACTGGAGCTAGTTCTGTGTCACCCTAGGTTATGATTGTTACATGATGAACCGCATCTGGCATAATTCTCCATCACCGATCCATTGCCTACGAGCTTTCCATATATTGTTCTCCGCTTATTTACTTTTCTGTTGCTATTGCTATCATCACTACAAAATACCAAAAACACTACTTTTGCTACTGTTACCACTACTATCATATTACTTTGCTACTAAACACTTTGCTGCAGATATTAAGTTTCCAGGTGTGGTCGAATTGACAACTCAGCCGCTAATACTTGAGAATATTCTTTGGCTCCCCTTGTGTCGAATCAATGAATTTGCGTTGAATACTCTACCCTCGAAAACTGTTGCGATCCCCTATACTTCTGGGTTATCAAGACTATTTTCTGGCGCCGTTGCCGGGGAGCATAGCTCTATTCTTTGAGTCACTTGGGATTTATATCTACTTATCATTATGAAGAACTTGAAATATCCAAGAACCAAGATTTATCCCTCAACTACGAGGGGAGGTAAGAAACTGCCATCTAGCTCTGCACTTGATTCACCTTCTGTTTTGAGTAAGCTTGCGACACCTAAACCTGCTTCTGCTATTCGTTATGATATGTCGCATGTTATTGATGATGCCACATCTGTTATAAATGATACTTATGATGAAACTACTTCTATGCTTGATACTACTGTGCCACTTGGTAAATTTCTTGACGAACAACTTGCTAGGGCTAGAGAGATTGAAAATATTGAATCTGATAATACTGATGAAAGTGACGATGAAGACTTGCCTGTTATTCCTAAGGGTTATGTTTTTGATAAAGAAGCTTCTTTAGCTATTTTAGCTTGCAAAGATAGATACGAACTCAAGAGGTTATTAGCTAAATGGAATCAGCAATCTCTAAATGCTAGAATGAAACCTGACCCTGCTTTTCCTACTTCACCTATCTGTATTACCGATAAGGATTATGAATTCTCTATTGATCCTGATATAATTACTTTGGTTTAATCTGATCCTTTTCATGGCTATGAATCTGAAAGTGTTGTGGCACATCTTACTAAATTAAATGATATAGCTACCCTGTTCACCAATGATGAGAGAACTCGCTACTTTTATATCCTTAAAATATTTCCTTTCTCATTAAAGGGAGATGCTAAGATATGGTTTAATTCTCTTGATCCTGGTTGTGTGCGTAGTCCTCAGGATATGATTTATTACTTCTCTGCTAAATATTTCCCTGCTCATAAGAAACAAGCTACTTTAAGGGATATATATAATTTTGCGCAAATTGAAGAAGAGAGTCTCCCACAAGCTTGGGGGAGGCTTCTCGAATTACTTAATGCTTTGCCTGATCATCCTCTTAAGAAAAATGAAATACTTGATATCTTTTATAATGGACTAACCGATGCCTCCAGAGATTACCTGGATAGTTGTGTTGGTTCTGTTTTCAGGGAAAGAACACGGGATTGTGCTGAAATTCTATTGAATAATATGTTGACAAATGAAAATAATTAGACACCTCCGGAGCCAATTCCTGAGCCTATTCCTAAACCAACTCCGAAGAAGAGGGGTATTCTATTTATCAGTCCTGAAGATATGCATGAGGCAAAGAAATCTATGAAAGAAAAAGGTATTAAAGCTGAAGATGTTAAGAATTTACCTCCTATTGAAGAAATACATGGTCTTAATTTACCACCTGTTGAAGAAACATATGATCTTAATCCTTTACCTATTGAAGAAACTCATGGTCTTGATAACCCGACACAGGTAGTAAACGTAAATTCTCTCTATAGATTTGATGAAGGTGACATCCCTCGTTATAAGTCTGCTAGACAATGCTTAGATGAGTTTGACAATTTCAATGTTAAACAAGAAAATTTTAATGCTTATTTTGGTAGACAATTGAAATACAATTCAAATATGCTTGAACACTTGATTATATGGCTAATGTCAAAGGTGAACTTAAACTTATTAGTAAACATGCTTCTATGGTTACCACTCAAGTAGAACAAGTACTTAAAGCTCAAAATGATTTGCTCAACAAATTGAATAGTAAGAATAATGATAATGCTGTTAGAGTTATTACTAGAGGTGGTAAAATGACTCAGGAACCTTTGTATCCTGAAGGCCAGCCTAAGAGAATTGAGCAAGATTATCAGAGAAATAATATAGATGCACCTAGTCCTTCTAAAAGGAAGAAAAATAAAAATGATAGGACTTTGCATGCTTCTAGTGAACCTGTTGTTGACACACCTGAGAATCCCAATGATATTTCTATTTCTGATGCTGAAACACAATCTGGTAATGAACATGAACCTAGTGATAATGTTAATGATGATGTTCATGTTGATGCTCAACCTAGCAATGACAATGATGTAGAGATTGAACCTGCTTTTGATCTTGATAACCCACAATCAAAGAATCAATGTTATGATAAGAGAGACTTTGTTGCTAGGAAGCACGGTAAAGAAAGAGAACCATGGGTTTAGAAACCCATGCCTTTTCCTCCCAAACCATCCAAAAAAAGGATGATGAGGATGTTGAGCGCTTTGCTGAAATGATTAGACCTATCTTTTTGCATATGCGGTTAACTGATATGCTCAAAATGAATCCTTATGCTAAGTACATGAAAGAAATTGTTACTAATAAAAGAAAGATACCGGAAGCTGAAATTTCCACCATGCTTGCTAATTATACTTTTAAGGGTGGAATACCAAAGAAACTTGGAGATCCCGGTGTACCAACTATACCATGCTCCATCAAAAGAAACTATGTTAAAAGTGCTTTATGTGATCTTGGAGCCGGTGTTAGTGTTATGCCTTTCTCTTTATATCGTAGACTTGATTTGAACAAGTTGACACCTACTGAAATATCTTTGCAAATGGCTGATAAATCAACTGCTATACCTGTCGGTATTTGTGAGGATGTGCCTGTTGTAGTTGCAAACGTTACTATTTTAACGTACTTTGTTATTCTTGATATTCCTGAGGACGATAGTATGTCTATTATTCTTGGACGACCCTTTTTTAATACTGCAGGGGCTCTTATTGATTGCACTAAAGGCAATGTCACTTTTCATGTTAATGGAAATGAGCACACGGTACACTTTCCGAGGAAACAACCTCAAGTTCATAGTATCAACTCTATTGGAAAAATTCCATCGATTATATTTGGAGGTTTTGAATTTCCCCTTCCTAGTGTCAAGAAGAAATATGATATTCTTATTATTGGGGATGTGCATATCCCCGTTGAGGTAACATAGTGTTATTCGAAATTTCTCTGGTTCCATGTTATTTGGAATGAGTTCGTTAACAAGACTTGATCAACCTTGTTAGTGGATTCCTTTTGATGATCATGAGATGGATGAAACTAGAAGGCACAACCTTATGTACCTTCCTTTTACTTTCTGTTATTTATATTAAATAAAATAAAAATAGTTTTTTCTGTCTGTTATCTGAATTATTCATGCAATATAAAAATACCCCAAAATAAAAGTTCTCCAAATGCCCTGAAATTTAAATATGATTTTTTTTCTAGAATATTTTAGAATATTTGGCACTGATAACACAGCAGGGGGGTCACCCACCTGCCCACGAGGGTGGAGGGCGCGCCCTACCCCCCTGGGCGTGCCCCCTGCCTCGTGGGCCCACGGTGGCCCTCCTCCACTTATCCTTTCACCCACACACTCCTTATTCCTCCCACAAACACGAATATCCAGCTCAAGCACGAGTTCTAACTCATTTTGCTGCCAATTTCGATGTCCTTGCTCAAAGCACCTCTCACAAAACTGCTTGGGGAGATTGTTTCTTGGTATGTGACTCCTACATTGGTCCAATTAGTTTTTTTTCTAGTGCTTTATTCATTGCAAATTTGTCCCGCCTAGGTGACCATGTTCTTGAGCTTGCATGTCAAATTTATATGGTTCCAAGTAGTTTTGATGCATGATATAGGCTCTAGGCACTTGTAGGAGTAGTTGCTATCAATATTATTGAGTTTGGTTTACTTTTATTTTGAAGTTACTAAAAATTTCAGAGTTTTTCAAAAAATGATGAAGAGACTTTTGAGGGGCTCATCGAGCCGAAGCTTGAAGGAAAAGGCACAGAAGCCTAAGTATAATCTGCCTCGCACCGCAGAGGTTCGGTCGTGTGAATGGCCTTCCGATGATTTCTTGAGAGCAGCCGGGATTTATGAAGATTTTTATGAATTGGCTAAGAATGCAGGCCTCACCGCTTTCCTCCACGACCAACGCGATCAGTATCTCTTACTCACAAATATCTTTGTGCAAAACTTTCATTTCCATTCTAGGAGCTCACCACCTACAGTGGAGTTTCATTTATATGATGAGCATAAGGAGATGTCACTTTATGATTTTTGTCGGGTTTGTTTAGTCCCTTTCGAGGGCAAGACAGAGGAACCACATCGCGAGGATGTGGATGGGTTTATTGATACTATCACTGTAGGGGAAACAAGGAAGGTTTCCGTTGCACGAATCACTAGCATACATTTTCCTGTTTTACGCTATTTTGCATTATTTGCTAGTCGTTGTTTAATTGGTCACGGAAACTATGGAAACCTTAGTGTCCCTAATATTATTATTTTGCTCCACGGTTTATTCGGTGATAACTCTGTTAGTATGGGCGGCATTATTGATAAACGGTTAAGTCTGAACCATACAAAGGGCCCCATCTTTGGAGGCATCTATGCTTCACGCCTAGCTGCACATTTTAATATACCTATTAGGCATTATGAGAAGGAAGAAAAAGTGCTGCCTCGTGTTTATTTAGATTATAAGAGTATGGTGGCACATGATTTTATTGTTAAGAATAGGGAAGAAGAGCTTAAATACAAATTGTTCTTTGATAAACATCATCCTGAGACTATTACCCTGCCTGCTCCTTCCTTGTTTGATTTATCTGCAGGGCAGTACCTTGTTCCGTTAGAGGCTATTCACGCCTATCGGAACCCTACATCAGCCACAGAGCCAGAGCCGGAACCACAAGTTGATCCTCCACAACAGTCTAATTACCAGTGGGATCCGGAGATGATTGCCAACCGGTGGCAATCGGAGTCTTCTTCTTCGCAGTACGACCCCAACTATTATTATGGATATCCGCCAGGCCAACCGTGGCCATGGACCAACTTAGGCCAAAAGCCTAAGCTTGGGGGAGTACTTATTTCTCACCGACATTACATTTATGTTCACACACTCATTGCCAGATATCGGTGCTCATACTTTTTCATTGTATCATCCATGCTAGTTTATTTCCTTTTATGCTTTCTTCTTGTGTGTTTGATAAAACTTAAGAAAAACCAAAAAAAATAGTTGTAGCTTTTAATTAGTTTACTTTCCATGCTTGTAGTAGTAATTAAAAAGAAAACCCAAAAGATTTCCTGTTCTTCTTTTACTTGTTGGGAGCTCTCCCATGTAAATAGTTTTATTTCTTTTCTTTGGGGGTAGATAGGAGAAGACCATGATTAAATTGTTGAAGTGGCTCTTATATGCATAATTGTTGATATGACAAAAGAGCCCATATTGCATTGTCTTCTCCTGTTTATTGAATGCTTGCAGATTCCAGCTTAGTCCAATGCACATGCACAATTATTATTATTCACATCGTTCGGTCGTGCAAGTGAAAGGCAATTATGACGATATATGATGGACTGACTGAGATGAGAAAGGCTGGTATGAACTCGACCTCTTTTGTTTTTGTAAATATGATTAGTTCATCATTCTTGATTCAGCCTATTATGAATAAACATGTTTGCAATGACAACTAGAGATCATAGTTCTTATGCCATGCTTGATTAACTAGGAGCTTATAATGGTGTACCTTGCGTGCCAACATGATATTAAAATGGTTGTGATGTGGTATGATAGGGTGGTATCCTCCTCTGAATGATTTAAGTGACTTGACTTGGTGCATGTTCACGCATGTAGTTGAAACAAAATCAACATAGCCTTCATGATATTTATGTTCATGGTGGATTATATCCTACTCATGTTTGCATTCGGTGTTGATTAATTTTAATGCATGTTCATGACTGTTGTCGCTCTCCAGTTGGTTGCTTCCCAGTCTTTTGCTAGCCTTCACCTGTACTAAGCGGGAATACTCCTTGTGGATCCAATCCCTTAAACCCCAAAGTTATTCCACATGAGTCCACCATACCTACCTATATACGGTATCTACCTGCCGTTCCAAGTAAATTTGTATGTGTCAAACTCTAAACCTTCAAATAAATATCATGTTTTGTATGCTCGAATAGCTCATGTATCAACTAGGGATGTCTGTATCTTCCATGTTAGGCGTGTTATTCTCAAGAGGAGTGGACTCCGCTCCTCACTCACAAGAAAGTGGCTGGTCACCGGGATGCCCAGTCCCATGCTTTATGCAAATCAAATCAAAATAATTGCAAACAAAACTCTCCCTGGGACTCTTGTTAGTTGGAGGCACTCGTTGTTTCGAGCAAGCCATGGATTGATGCTTGTTGGTGGAAGGGGGAGTATAAACTTTACCATTCTGTTTGGGAACCACCTATAATGTGTGTAGCATGGAAGATATCGCCATATCTTGGTTGTAATGTTGACAATGAAAGTATACCGCTGAAAATATTATTCATCTCTATTTCAAAACCGAGCTCTGGCACCTCTACAAATCCCTACTTCCATCTACGAAGGGCCTATCTATTTACTTTTATGCTGAGTCATCATCCTCTTATTAAAAAGCACCAGTTGGAGAGCACTACTGTCATTTGCATTCATTATTGTTAGTTTACATTGGGTATGACTTGACTGGATCTCTTTTACCATGAATTACAATGTCTAGTCGGTCCTTGATCTTTAAAGGTGCTCTGCATTTATGTTTTGCGGTCTCAAAAAGGGCTAGCGAGATATCATCTTGTTATATCATATTATGATTGTTTTGAGAAAGTGTTGTCATCCGAGATTTATTATTATTGCTCGCTAGTTGATTATGCCATTGATATGAGTAAACTTGAGACCTAAGCGTTATTGTGAATGTGGTTAGTTATAATATTTGCTGAAAACTTGAATACTGGCTTTACATATTTACAACAACAAGAGCAAATAGAGTTTGTAAAAGTTTTTCTTTATCACTTCCAGTTTGTCAACTGAATTGCTTGAGGACAAGCAAAGGTTTAAGCTTGGGGGAGTTGATACGTCTCCGTCGTATCTACTTTTCCAAACAGTTTTGCCCTTGTTTTGGACTCTAACTTGCATGATTTGAATGGAACTAACCCGGACTGACGCTGTTTTCAGCAGAATTACCATGGTGTTATTTATGTGCACAAACAAAAGTTCTCGGAATGACCTAAAACTTGATGGAGAAACTTTTTGGAAAATATAAAAAATACCTGCAAAAGATGAAGGCCAGGGGCCCAACCACCTGTCCACGAGGGTGGGGGTGTGCCTGCCCCCCCTAGGGCGCGCCCCCTACCTCGTGGGCCCCCTGGAGCTCCTCCGACTCCAACTCCAACTCCAACTCTATATATTGTGTTTCGGGGAGAAAAAAAATCAGAGAGAAGAATTCATCACGTTTTACGATACGGAGCCGCCGCCAAGCCCTAAAACCTCTCGAGAGGGCTGATCTGGAGTCCGTTTGGGGCTCCCGAGAGGGGAATCCGTCGCCATTGTCATCATCAACCATCCTCCATCACCAATTTCATGATGCTCACCGCCGTGCGTGAGTAATTCCATCGTAGGCTTGTTGTAAGGTGATGGGTTGGATGGGATCTATCATGTAATCGAGTTAGTTTTGTTAGGGTTTGATCCCTAGTATCCACCATGTTCTGAGATTGATGTTGCTATGACTTTGCTATGCTTAATGCTTGTCACTAGGGCCCGGGTGCCATGATTTCAGATCTGAACCTATTATGTTTTCATCAATATATGAGAGTTCTAGATCCTATCTTGCAAGTCTATAGTCACCTATTATGTGTTATGATCCATTAACCCCGAAGTGACAATAATCGGGATACTTACCGGTGATGACCGTAGTTTGAGGAGTTCATGTATTCACTATGTGTTAATGCTTTGTTCCGGTACTCTATTAAAAGGAGGCCTTAATATCCCTTAGTTTCCATAAGGACCCCGCTGCCACGGGAGGGTAGGACAAAAGATGCCATGCAAGTTCTTTTCCATAAGCACGTATGACTATATTCGGAATACATGCCTACATTACATTGGTGAACTGGAGCTAGTTCTGTGTCACCCTAGGTTATGATTGTTACATGATGAACTGCATCTGGCGTAATTCTCCATCACCGATCCATTGCCTACGAGCTTTCCATATATTGTTCTCCGCTTATTTACTTTTCTGTTGCTATTTCTATCATCACTACAAAATACCAAAAACACTACTTTTGCTACCGTTACCACTACTATCATATTACTTTGCTACTAAACACATTGCTACAGATATTAGGTTTCCAGGTGTGGTTGAATTGACAACTCAGCTGCTAATACTTGAGAATATTCTTTGGCTCCCCTTATGTCGAATCAATAAATTTGGGTTGAATACTCTACCCTTGAAAACTGTTGTGATCCCTATACTTGTGGGTTATCAAGACTATTTTCTGGCGCCGTTGCCGGGGAGCATAGCTCTATTCTTTGAGTCACTGGGGATTTATATCTGCTTATCATTATGAAGAACTTGAAATATCCAAGAACCAAGATTTATCCCTCAACTACAAGGGGAGGTATGGAACTGCCATCTAGCTCTGCACTTGATTCACCTTCTATTTTGAGTAATCTTGCGACACCTAAACCTGCTTCTGCTATTCGTTATGATATGTTGCATGTTATTGATGATGCCACATCTGCTATAAATGATACTTATGATGAAACTACTTCTATGCTTGATACTACTGTGCCACTTGGTAAATTTCTTGACGAACAACTTGCTAGGGCTAGAGAGATTGAAAATATTGAATCTGATAATACTGATGAAAGTGACGATGAAGACTTGCCTGTTATTCCTAAGGGTTATGTTTTTGATAAAGAAGCTTCTTTAGCTATTTTAGCTTGCAAAGATAGATACGAACTCAAGAGGTTATTAGCTAAATGGAATCAGCAATCTCTAAATGCTAGAATGAAACCTGACCCTGCTTTTCCTACTTCACCTATCTGTATTACCGATAAGGATTATGAATTCTCTATTGATCCTGATATAATTACTTTGGTTTAATCTGATCCTTTTCATGGCTATGAATCTGAAAGTGTTGTGGCACATCTTACTAAATTAAATGATATAGCTACCCTGTTCACCAATGATGAGAGAACTCCCTACTTTTATATCCATAAAATATTTCCGTTCTCATTAAAGGGTGATGCTAAGATATGGTTTAATTCTCTTGATCCTGGTTGTGTGCGTAGTCCTCAGGATATGATTTATTACTTCTCTGCTAAATATTTCCCTGCTCATAAGAAACAAGCTGCTTTAAGGGATATATATAATTTTGCGCAAATTAAAGAAGAGAGTCTCCCACAAGCTTGGGGAAGGCTTCTCCAATTACTTAATGCTTTGCATGATCATCCTCTTAAGAAAAATGAAATACTTGATATCTTTTATAATGGACTAACCGATGCCTCCAGAGATTACCTGGATAGTTGTGCTGGTTCTGTTTTCAGGGAAAGAACGCTGGATGAAGCTGAAATTCTATTGAATAATATGTTGACAAATGAAAATAATTGGACACCTCCAGAGCCAATTCCTGAGCCTATTCCTAAACCAACTCCAAAGAAGAGGGGTATTCTATTTCTCAGTCCTGAAGATATGCAAGAGGCAAAGAAATCTATGCAAGAAAAAGGTATTAAAGCTGAAGGTGTTAAGAATTTACCTCCTATTGAAGAAATACATGGTCTTAATTTACCACCTGTTGAAGAAACATATGATCTTAATCCTTTACCTATTGAAGAAACTCATGGTCTTGATAACCCGACACAGGTAGTAAAGGTAAATTCTCTCTATAGATTTGATGAAGGTGACATCCCTCGTTATAAGTCTGCTTGACAATGCTTAGATGAGTTGGACAATTTCATTGTTAAACAAGAAAATTTTAATGCTTATTTTGGTAGACAATTGAAATACAATTCAAATATGCTTGAACATGTGGGTGATTATATGGCTAATGTCAAAGGTGAACTTAAACTTATTAGTAAACATGCTTCTATGGCTACCACTCAAGTGGAACAAGTACTTAAAGCTCAAAATGATTTGCTCAACGAATTGAATAGTAAGAATAATGATAATGTTGTTAGAGTTATGATTAGAGGTGGTAAAATGACTCAGGAACATTTGTATCCTGAAGGCCACCCTAAGATAATTGAGCAAGATTCTCAGAGAAATAATATAGATGCACCTAGTCCTTCTAAAAGGAAGAAAAAGAAAAATGATAGGACTTTGCATGCTTCTAGTGAACCTGTTGTTGACACACCTGAGAATCCCAATGATATTTCTATTTCTGATGCTGAAACACAATCTGGTAATGAACATGAACCTAGTGATAATGTTAATGATGATGTTCATGTTGATGCTCAACCTAGCAATGACAATGATGTAGAGATTGAACCTGTTGTTGATCTTGATAACCCACAATCAAAGAATCAACGTTATGATAAGGGAGACTTTGTTGCTAGGAAGCACGGTAAAGAAAGAGAACCATGGGTTCAGAAACACATTCCTTTTACTCCCAAACCATCCAAGAAAAAGGATGATGAGGATTTTGAGCGCTTTGCTGAAATGATTAGACCTATCTTTTTGCGTATGCGGTTAACTGATATGCTCAAAATGAATCCTTATGCTAAGTACATGAAAGAAATTGTTACTAATAAAAGAAAGATACCGGAAGCTGGAATTTCCACCATGCTTGCTAATTATACTTTTAAGGGTGGAATACCAAAGAAACTTGGAGATCCCAGTGTACCAACTATACCATGCTCCATTAAAAGAAACTATGTCAAAACTGCTTTATGTGATCTTGGAGCCGGTGTTAGTGTTATGCCTCTCTCTTTATATTGTAGACTTGATTTGAATAAGTTGACACCTACTGAAATATCTTTGCAAATGGCTGATAAATTAACTGCTATACCTGTCGATATTTGTGAGGATGTGCTTGTTGTAGTTGCAAACGTTACTATTTTAACGGACTTTGTTATTCTTGAGATTCCCAAGGATGATAGTATGTCTATTATTCTTGGAAGACCCTTTTTGAATACTGCATGGGCTCTTATTGATTGCACTAAAGGCAATGTCACTTTTCATGTTAATGGTAATGAGCACACTGTACACTTTCCGAGGAAACAACCTCAAGTTCATAGTATCAACTCTATTGGAAAAATTTGGAGGTTTTGAATTTCCCCTTCCTAGTGTCAAGAAGAAATATGATATTCTTATTATTGGGGATGTGCATATCCCCGTTGAAGTAACATAGTGTTATTCGAAATTTCTCCGGTTCCATGTTATTCGGAATGAGTTCGTTAACAAGACTTGATCAACCTTGTTAGTGGATTCCTTTTGATGATCATGAGGTGGATGAAACTAGAAGGCACAACCTTATGTACCTTCCTTTTATTTTCTGTTATTTATATTAAATAAAATAAAAATAGTATTTTTCTTGTCTGTTATCTGAATTATTCGTGGCAATATAAAAATACCCCAAAAATAAAAGTTCTCCAAATGCCCTGAAATTTAAATATGATTTTTTCTAAAATATGTTAGAATATTTGGCACTGAGAACACAGCAGGGGGGTCACCCACCTACCCACGAGGGTGGAGGGCGTGCCCTACCCCCCTAGGCGTGCCCCCTGCCTCGTGGGCCCATGGTGGCCCTCCTCCACTTATCCTTTCACCCACACACTCCTTATTCCTCCCACAAACACGAATATCCAGCTCAAGCATGAGTTCTAACTCATTTTGCTGCCATTTTCGATCTCCTTGCTCAAAGCACCTCTCACAAAACTGCTTGGGGAGATTGTTTCTTGGTATCTGACTCCTCCATTGGTCCAATTAGTTTTTGTTCTACTGCTTTATTCATTGCAAATTTGTCATGCCTAGGTGACCATGTTCTTGAGCTTGCATGTCAAATTTATATGGTTCCAAGTAGTTTTGATGCATGATATAGGCTCTAGGCACTTGTAGAAGTAGTTTTTTTTACTATGTACTGCAAGGCAACAGCCTCATAGTCTTTTATTAAACCACAGAGCCAAAGTTTACAAAGTTACAAAGTTAAGAGAGAGGAGAGAGTAATACTTACAAAAGAAATGATTAGGGTAAGGAAGCTATCCAAGAGATTAGACTATTCATATATTTACATTTGATTCTATGTGCTAAAAGAGAAATCTCATGCAAAAAATTCCTCCTCCATGCCCTGAAAGAAGGTGATTCATTCCTAAAGATCTTCCCATTTCTTTGTGTCCAAATATTCCAAGTGGCAGTGAACACTATCTCAGAGAAAAAAGGATGTCCAAAATCCCTCCTAGCATCAGAAGCCATGTCATAAGTGGTCTGGTCTGGTTGAGGACTCCATGATATACCCAGGTAGTTCCAGATACGCTGGCTAAAATTGCAAGCGAAGAAGAGATGTGTTCTGTCCTCATGTGATGCCAAGTGACATAGAACACAAGTATCATCCTGGATAATCCAATGCCGCCGCTGCATCATGTCTCTAGTGTTTAGGCGATCCATCAAAAGGACCACCCAAAAACCTTAAACTTCAGAGTACAAGAACATTTCCAAATCCACCTGAATATGGGATCAACCACTGTGTCCGAAAAGCATGACAAGTAATAAATCCTGGACTGGTAGTCCCCAGACTTGGAAGGCCATTTCCAGACATCATTTTGCCCATTTTGAAGATTAACCATAGTTACCAACGCCTGAAGTTGATTAAACTCCTCAAAGGCCTCAACAGACAGTGGCAGATGGAGATTGTCAGTTGGGTCTGGTAGCTCCAGAATATCCTTGACTGTTAGAGTGTCATCGATCACAAAGGAGTGGAGCCTCGGAAACTGATGTTGCATGCTAACCGTATTGTTGCCAAGTTGCCAACGGTCAAGCTAGAAGATCACCATATCCCCCGATCGAACTAGTGGAACTGCCAACTTGCAATACTTATCATACAGCTTGAGAACATCTCTCCACCAGAAAGAACCGCAGCTTTGCGTGACTTGGGGGCGCAGAGGCATAATAAGTGTCCCAAATAAGAGATACCCATGGTACGTCCATCTTATTGAAGAACTTAAAAAGATGTTTGATGAGCAAGGCATCATTTTGAATGCTCAAGTCCATAACTCCCAGACCACCAAAAGATTTAGGACGACATACCAAGTCCCAAGCCGCCAAAGATTGCCGAGGCGTATCCGTGTTCCCTCTCCACAAGCATTGCCGCATAATCCGCTCAATCTGCTTCAAGATACCCTGCGGTAGCGAAATGGTGCACAAGAAATATATTGGCATAGAACTAAGGACAGACTGTAAAAGTTGGAGCTGGCTTCCTTGATTCAAGAGACAAGAGGATGCAGATAATCGTCTCTCAATACGATCCACCAGAGGCAACAGATTATAAATTGTTGGCCGGTAAGTACCCATTGGTAGGCCCAGGTAAGTGAATGGCATGGAGCCAACATCACATCCAAGCAAGGTAGCAACACGCGTGCCCTCGTCATTAGTCATATTGATGGGTATCAAAGAGGACTTACTGAAATTCACCCTTAGTCCGGTTGATTTGGCAAAGACTTCAAGCATTTCTTTGAATGCAATGAGCTGGCTATCAATAGCAGGAAGAACGATGAGTGTATCGTCAGCATACTGTACGATCGGATAGTCCATCGATGTAGTTGGGATTGGCAAGGTGAGAATATTCCTGGAGCACATCTCATTTACAACTGATTGGAGTAAGTCCACCGCGATCACAAAGAGTAAGGGAGATAGCGGATCACCTTGGCGAACACCTGATCGACAAACAAAGTGGTTACCAGGCACTCCATTCAAAAGAACCGAAGAGGAGCCTGTGGACAAACTGCTGTCAATCCAACTTGTCCAACGATCATCAAATCCCTTACATTTCAAAATCCTAAGAATCAGCTCATGCTCAATGGTGTCAAACGCCTTTGTGAAGTCAAGTTTAAGAAGAATGATAGGCCTCCTGGAAGCTTTGCATTGGTGAATGTATTCAAAACACCACGCCAGACAGTCCTGTATGGATCGACACCGTAGAAACCCATATTGGTTGCGGTGGATACATTTCAGGATCACACCCTGAAGACGATTTGCCAAGAGCTTGGTTAAGAATTTTAAACAAGTATTAGGCAAAGATATGGGCCTAAAATCGCCAACATATTCAGGGCTTAGCTTCTTCGGAATGAGGGTGATAAGAGATGTGTTGAGACACTCCAAATTATATTTTTCCCTCATAGAATTCTTGCACAAGTTTCATAAAGTCCTCCTTCAAAATAGGCCAACATTTCTTTAAGAAAAGCCCAGTAAACCCGTCTGGTCCGGGAGCACGATCAGTAGGCATATTCTTAATTACTGTATCCACCTCAGAATCCGTGAACGGTAAAGACAACTCCTCTAGCCCATCAATTCGGGTAATTAATGTGTCTAGATCAAAACCCATCTAAATGCCTTTTGATTGTCCCATTCGCTGCTTAAAATCAGCCCAGAACATTCCCGCCAACTGTTGATGGTTCGTGACCATATCCCCCTCCACAGACTTGATCGAGGAGATAGTATTCCTACGGAATCTTTCCGTAGCCATGGCATGAAAAAATTTTGAATTCTCTTCTCCAACTTTTATGTTTCTGATCGTGCAACGCTGCTTCCAATAGATAAATTGCCAATGTAAGATATCCTCAAGATGCAATTTAACAATTCTACAAAAATTAAACTCCGGCCAACTCAAAGGCCTAATTTCCTCTGGATTATCTAGGAAAATAATCACTTTATTACAATCAGCAATTAAAGCTTTGACTATCGACAGGTTTAAATGCCATTTCTTGAGAGCATATCGGAGGTACTTAAACTTAGCTGAAATTGTTAATGCAATCGACGATTTTACTACTGGCCTATTCCAAACTTCAGCAACACAGTCAGCAAACCCGGGCAAATCCACCCAATAATTCTCAAATCAGAAAACCTTTGCCTTGGGGATACAGGTGGCAATCGAGACCACGCACGGCACATGGTCGGAGGCAGTGCGTGCAAGTGGAAAAACCATTGTGTTGGGGTGGTCTGATGTCCAAGTAACCGAAGTGAAAAACCAATCTATCTGTTCTAGAAGCGGTGAGGTTTGCATATTCGACCAAGTATATTGACGCCCCTTGATTGGCAACTCAACAAGTCCCAAATGACCAATTATCTCATTAAACAAGAAGATATCGTTAACATTGCCTCCCGGAAGATTGCGGTTCTCCAACGATCTCATGAAGTTGAAATCACCCAAAAGCAGCCAGTTCTGACCAAACCGAATATCAAGATTATATAACCATTGAACAAATTCATCACGGGCAGGGCCTTGACACGGGCCATAAACAGAGACTAGAGACCAAGTTTCAGAGGTATGTTTGGATTTAAACTCCACAATTATCCCATAGGATTTGGACTCGATTAAAGAACCTATGAAAAAGGATGAATTCCAAACGACCACCATCCCAGCAGACGCACCAGCCGAAGGTACGTAAACAAAATTATCAAAATGCCTCGGGCAAAACTTCTTAATGAATCGCTGATCCATTTGCATGCATTTAGTTTCCTGAAGACAGACAACAGAACAACCACTTTCATCGATCTTCTGCCTAACTGCAAGCTGACGTGCTTCAGTATTGAGGCCACGAACATTCCAACATAGCACCTTCCACTCCTTAAATCTTGTCTGATTCGTTACAAACCAAAAGTAAAAGCATAGTAAATAGGCCACGCAATGACCTACACCGACCCACACAGCAGACAAGCATAACATAGTTCTAAACAAGAAAAGAAAGATAAATGGCAATTATGGTACGCCATAGACCAGAACCCTGCAGGAAGTAACTAATCATCAGAACCCCGGCTGCTGCTGGACTTGGCCGGATCAGCAACAAGCTGATCCGTAGAGATCTTCTCAGGTGCAATGTGGAGACGGGCACCAATGCGTTGAAGATCTGCAATAGCAGTTGGTGGTGGCACAGAAGGACTGTTCTCAGACTGGGAGTTGCTGGCCTTACGCTTCTTCAAAGTATGAGACTTCTTGGGAGAAACTTTGCGGTAGCCATCACGGAGAGCGCTCAGACGTCCACTACGCCGAACCTCAGTATCAACAATAATTCTTGAGGCTTGAGACTTCCTTGCTCGCTTCAGAGATACCTTAGGCGCAGCAGAAAATTCAAAGGTTCTAGAAAGTGGGTCATCCAGATCATCAAAGCAGAGAGCTCGAGCAACTGGCCTTTTAACAGTAGCATTTGGCACATCCGGAGCAAAGCTGGTGGAGGAGTCAGGTGCAGGCAGGAGCTTAAGAGTGGAAATTGGGCCACTGCAGAGAGCTTCACAGGAATGCTTCTTGAGTATAGCACCTATGTCAGACTGGAAAACAAACTGGGGAATGTTTGAAGACCATATAAACGGCAACATCTTCTCGAAAGAACGCTGCCGCTGCATCACAAGTGGCAAAACTGGTCCATAGATGGTGAGAACTTGCCCAATCATAAGAGGAGGTTGCTGTGGTCCCATTGGGGGCTGGAAGAGAGCCACCTCAGCAGCATTGTCAACATTGTTAACTGAATCATCTGAAGGTTGCAGAACAATGGACTCCTGGGACTGAATTTCCTGAACTTCCTGATGCTGCACATCTTCATGAACCACATCATTGTTTTGCTGCTCATTGACTGGCTGTGGCACATCATTCCAACCTAGCTCAGGGAATTCTGGCATAACCCAATTGTGGTTCTCAGAGTGTAAATTTCCAGGGAGGGGGTGCGGATTGCCATTGAAGGGCATGGGGTCTTCATCTGCTGGTAGAACGTCTGCAAAATCCGCTGACAGGATGTACACAGGTGCAGACCAAGAGATCCTAGCACCACCAAAGTCTGCATATTCTCTGTAAGTCACAGAGCGAGGAACCAAAGTCGGCGTCGGGAAAGACACATAAGCGAGCGAGCGGACAAGCATGGGGTCATCTTGATGCCAATGATGAAATCTACCAAAGGTGCTAATTACGTCTGCAAGGTGCTGTGTGCGCCTATAATCCAGTGGAACAAGGAGCAACATAACCCATCCACGGCGAAAACCCTGCGTTGCTCTGTAGTTTACTCCCTCATCATGCGGGATGAACCTAACAAATCTATCATTGCCCAGATTGAAAGGTGGATGATCCACAAGAGCTTGACGAGCCAAGGCACTACGGAAACGAAAAAGCCCAACTCCTTGTATCCAAGGTTGGGCATCCAGAACCACTCTTCCCAGATCATTGACAACAAAGTTACTGACCATGTTTCGAAAGATGGCGATTTCTTCGGGTAGAGGAGCTGGCTCGACGATGGCGATGGCATAGTCCTCATGCTGCCGATTTGGAGCCACCGCATGCGTGAAGAAGGTACGGGGCAGGCGCAGCTCACCACCATCGATGATGTCGAAGCCTTGCGGGACAAACTCCATGGGTCCAATGCAAAGGTCGCCATTGCCGGTGCCAAAGAAGAGAAGCGCCGATCAGAAGTGGCGCGGAAGGGAGGCGATGCAGTGGGCGATGGGTGAGGCGGAGGAGGCGATGCAGACGGCGAGGAGGGAGGTTGAGGCGTTATGGGTGGTGGCTCTGCAGGCAGAGGTGGAATAGATGGGGTGGCAGGCTCGACGAGACAGGGCAAAGACCTAGCGGGACTAGCTATGGAGGGAATCGAGGCGTCCAGGGTAGAAAAACCTGCTGACCGGCTGGAATCGCCCGATTTGATCCGTGGGACCCACTTGTAAGTTGGTGAAGGAGTAGAATCCGAACAGCCCTTTGCCATGTGCCCTAACCGAAAGCATCTACGACAAAAGACCCTGCTAGTGCACGCTCTGGTTAAATGATCCATGGATAAGCAATTCTGACATTTCCACACATTAAAAACCATGTCGTCAATAAATTCATTTAAATCAGTAGAATCTCCAGATAAATCTGTTGGTTGCAAATCAATATTCGCCTCTTTGCCAAAACCAGATGGAGATATATCAGACAAATCCATGTTTGATAGGGCCGGGGAAACAACCTAGGCCATGGGAATCACCGGGTCTGTAGATTGGGCCGGGGAAGCATCTTGGGCCAGAATAGGAGCTGGTCCAACCAGCTCATCCCCATGCACATGCATATTGACATCGAGAGTGGTTTGCGCTGCCACAGAAAACCCTGCCGAGGAAATCTCACGAACGTTAACTGTTCCGAAAGTGATGGGTGGCTCGGCCACCGTCCATCGGAGATCAGTCACGGCGGCGGAGGCAAAATTACTCGTTCACGAGGAAGAACAGTATACCCAGCATGAACAACATCATCAATCATACCAGGCGAGGCGGGATAACTATACCCCTTGCAAACATTGTATTGGTGAAATGTTGCAAACGAAATTTTCTTTTTAGATCCAGAAACTGAACGCAAAGCGGACTTAGATGGTGGTTTGTGCATCGCGATCAAACCAAGAGAAGCACGCCTCTTAGAGGGACTGATTAAGATCCACTCAGCATCACATTCCTTCTTCCAAATTAGAAACTCACGTTTCCAATTAGGGCCATCATTGCCCCAAAGATGGAAGAAACATTTGAATTGCGGGCACGCAAAAGATCTCAATTGAAGAACAAGAAGGCCAACATGTTTGCAAGAGACAATAAATGAGAATACCTTGTTTTTAATGAGTTGGACAGACAAATCAATTGCAGATCCTCCAATTGCAGATTCCAAAGCCGCCGCCACTGAATCATCATCAAGACGAAAATTGTGCCTACTAAAAGACACGACCATAATAAAATGGCCCGTGTCATCCACGGGATGAATGCATTTCCCACAAGATCTAAAAACGTCCTCCGCAAAAGCCATTCCTTTAGAAAAATCCAGATCCAGAGTTGATCCTCCATGATGACCCATGGGAGATGGGTATAGGGAGAGAGATCAGAGGACGCCGAAGATGATGCGTGGAGAAGGACCAAGATTTACTGGTTGGAGAGGGAGATCGCCGGAGAACCTAGGACGCCGGTGGGAGGAGAGGTGGGAGAACCCATGACCTTCCCAAGTTGGCAGACTTATCTATTCTGAATGTTAGTATGCTCAACACTTGTAGGAGTAGTTGCTATCAATATTATTGAGTTTGGTTTACTTTTATTTTGAAGTTACTAAAAATTTCAGAATTTTTCAGAAAATGATGAAGAGACTTTTGAGGGGCTCATCGAGCCGAAGCTCGAAGGAAAAGGCACAGAAGCCTAAGTATAATCTGCCTCGCACCGCGGAGGTTCGGTCGTGTGAATGGCCTTCCGATGATTTCTTGAGAGCAGCCGGGATTTCTGAAGATTTTAAGAATTGGCTAAGAAAGCAAGCCTCACCGCTTTCCTCCACGCAACGCGATCAGTATCTCTTACTCACAAATATCTTTGTGCAAAAATTTCATTTCCATTCTAGGAGCTCACCACCTACGGTGGAGTTTCATTTATATGATGAGCATAAGGAGATGTCACTTTATGATTTTTGTCGGGTTTCTTTAGTACCTTTCGAGGGCAAGACAGAGGACCACGTCGCGAGGATGTGGATGGATTTGTTGATACTATCACTGTAGGGGAAACAAGGAAGGTTTCCGATGCACGAATCACTAGCATACATTTTCCTGTTTTACGCTATTTTGCATTATTTGCTAGTCGTTGCTTAATTGGTCGCGGAAACTGTGGAAACCTTAGTGTCCCTGATATTATTATTTTGCTCCATGGTTTATTCGGTGATAACTCTGTTAGTATGGGCGGCATTATTGCTAAACGGTTAAGTCTGAACCGTACAAAGGGCCCCATCTTTGGAGGCATCTATGCTTCACGCCTAGCTGCACATTTTAATATACCTATTAGGCATTATGAGAAGGAAGAAAAAGTGTTGCCTCGTGTTTATTTATATTATAAGAGTATGGTGGCACATGATTTTATTGTTAAGAATAGGGAAGGAGAGCTTAAATACAAATTGTTCTTTGATAAACATCATCCTGAGACTATTACCCTGCCTACTCCTTCCTTGTTTGATTTGTCTATAGGCCAGTACCTTGTTCCATTAGAGGCTATTCACGCCTATAGAAACCCTACATCAGCCACAGAGCCAGAGCCGGAACCACAAGTTGATCCTCCACGACAGTCTAATTACCAGTGGGATCCGGAGATGATTGCCAACCAGTGGCAATCAGAGTCTTCTTCTTCGCAGTACGACCCCAACTATTATTATGGATATCCGCCAGGCTAACCGTGGCCATGGACCAACTTAGGCCAAAAGCCTAAGCTTGGGGGAGTACTTATTTCTCACCGACATTACATTTATGTTCACACACTCATTGCCATATGTAGGTGGTCATACTTTTTCATTGTATCATCCATGCTAGTTTATTTCCTTTTTATGCTTTCTTCTTGTGTGTTTGATAAACCTTAAGAAAAACCAAAAAAATTAGTTGTAGCTTTTAATTAGTTTACTTTCCATGCTTGTAGTAGTAATTAAAAAGAAAAACCAAAAAGATTTCATGTTCTTATTTTACTTGTTGGGAGCTCTCCCGTGTAAATAGTTTTATTTCTTTTATTTTCTTTGGGGTCGATAGGAGAAGACCATGATTAAATTGTTGAAGTGACTCTTATATGCATAATTGTTGATCTGACAAAAGAGCCCATGTTGCCTTGTCTTTTGCTGTTTATTGAATGCTTGCAGATTCCAGCTTAGTCCAATGCACATGCACAATTATTATTATTCACATCGTTCGGTCGTGCAAGTGAAAAGCAATTATGACGATATATGATGGGCTGACTGAGATGAGAAAGGCTGGTATGAACTCGACCTCTTTTGTTTTGTAAATATGATTAGTTCATCGTTCTTGATTCGGCCTATTATGAATAAACATGTTTGCAATGACAACTAGAGATCGTAGTTCTTGTGCCATGCTTGATTAGCTAGGAGCTTATAATGGTTTACCTTGCGTGCCAACATGCTATTAAAATGGTTGTAATGTGGTATGATAGGGTGGTAGCCTCCTCTGAATGATTTAAGTGACTTGACTTGGCGCATGTTCACGCATGTAGTTGAAACAAAATCAACATAGCCCTCACGATATTTATGTTCATGGTGGATTATATCCTACTCATGTTTGCATTCGGTGTTGATTAAGTTTAATGCATGTTCATGACTGTTGTCGCTCTCTAGCTGGTCGCTTCCCAGTCTTTTGCTAGCCTTCACCTGTACTAAGCGGCAATACTGCTTGTGGATCCAATCCCTTGAACCCCAAAGTTATTCCACATGAGTCCACCATACCTACCTATATACGGTATCTACCTGCCGTTCCAAGTAAATTTGTATGTGCCAAACTCTAAACCTTCAAATAAATATCATGTTTTGTATGCTCGAATAGCTCATGTATCAACTAGGGATGTCCGTATCTTCCATGTTAGGCGGGTTATTCCCAAGAGGAGTGGACTACGCTCCTCACTCACAAGAAAGTGGCTGGTCACCGGGATGCCCAGTCCCATGCTTTATGCAGATCAAATCAAAATAATTGCAAACAAAACTCCCCCTGGGACTCTTGTTAGTTGGAGGCACTCGTTGTTTCGAGCAAGCCATGGATTGATGCTTGTTGATGGAAGGGGGGATATAAACTTTACCATTCTATTTGGGAACCACCTATAATGTGTGTAGCATGGAAGATATTGCCATCTCTTGGTTGTTATGTTGACAATGAAAGTATACCGCTCAAAATATTATTCATCTCTATTTCAAAACCGAGCTCTGGCACCTCTACAAATCCCTGGTTCCCTCTGCGAAGGGCCTATCTATTTACTTTTATGCTGAGTCATCATCCTCTTATTAAAAAGCACCAGTTGGAGAGCACTACTATCATTTGCATTCATTATTGTTAGTTTACATTGGGTATGACTTGACTGGATCTCTTTTACCATGAATTACAATGTCTAGTCGGTCCTTGATCTTTAAAGGTGCTCTGCATTTATGTTTTGCGGTCTGAGAAAGGGCTAGCGAGTTACCATCTTTTTATATCATATTATGATTGTTTTGAGAAAGTGTTGTCATCCGAGATTTATTATTATTGCTCGCTAGTTGATTATGCCATTGTGTTGGGGAACGTAGCAGAATTTTTAAAATTTTCTACGCATCACCAAGATCAATCTATGGAGTCATCTAGCAACGAGGGAGAGAGGAGTGTGTCTACATACCCTTGTAGATCGTGCGCAGAAGCGTTCAAGAGAACGGGGTTGATGGAGTCGTACTCGTCATGATCCAAATCACCGATGACCTAGCGCCGAACGGACGGCACCTCCACGTTCAACACACGTACGGTTGGGAAGACGTCTCCTCCAACTTGATCTAGCAAGGGGGAAGGAGAGGTTGATGAAGATCCAGCAGCACGACGGCGTGGTGGTGGAAGCAACGGTGATCTCGGCAGGGCTTCGCCAAGCACAGGGAGAGGGAGGAGTGTCACGGGAGGGAGAGGGAGAGGCCAGGGGCTAGGGTGCGGCTGCCCTCCCTCCCCCCACTATATATAGGGTCCCTAGGGGGGGCGCCGGCCCTAGGAGATCCAATCTCCAAGGGGGGCGGCGGCCAAGGGGGTGGCTTGCCCCCCAAGCCAAGTGGGGCGCCCCCCACCCCTAGGGTTTCCAACCCTAGGCGCAGGGGGAGGCCCAAGGGGGGCGCACCAGCCCACTAGGGGCTGGTTCCCCTCCCACTTCAGCCCATGGGGCCCTCCAGGATAGGTGGCCCCACCCCGTGGACCCCCGGGACCCTTTCGGTGGTCCCGATACAATACCGATTACCCCCGAAACTTTCCCGATGGCCGAAACTTGGCTTCCTATATATAAATCTTCAGCTCCGGACCATTCCGGAACTCCTCGTGACGTCCGGGATCTCATCCGGGACTCCGAACAACTTTCGGGTTACCGTATACTAATATCTCAACAACCCTAGCGTCACCGAACCTTAAGTGTGTAGACCCTACGGGTTCGGGAGACACGCAGACATGACCGAGACGACTCTCCGGTCAATAACCAATAGCGGGATCTGGATACCCATGTTGGCTCCCACATGCTCCTCGATGATATCATCGGATGAACCATGATGTCGAGGATTCAATCAATCCGTATACAATTCCCTTTGTCAATCGGTACGTTACTTGCCCGAGACTCGATCGTTGGTATCCCAATACCTCGTTCAATCTCATTACCGGCAAGTCACTTTACTCGTACCATAATGCATGATCCCGTGATAAACCACTTGGTCACATTGAGCTCATTATGATGATGCATTACCGAGTGGGCCCAGAGATACCTCTCCGTCATACGGAGTGACAAATCCCAGTCTCGATTCGTGCCAACCCAACAGACACTTTTGGAGATACCTGTAGTGTACCTTTATAGTCACCCAGTTAGGTTGTGACGTTTGGCACACCCAAAGCACTCCTACGGTATTCGGGAGTTGCACAATCTCATGGTCTAAGGAAATGATACTTGACATTCGAAAAAGCTATAGCAAACGAACTACACGATCTTTGAGCTATGCTTAGGATTGGGTCTTTTCCATCACATCATTCTCCTAATGATGTGATCCCGTTATCAATGACATCCAATGTCCATGGTCAGGAAACCATGACTATCTTTTGATCAATGAGCTAGTCAACTAGAGGCTCACTAGGGACGTGTTGTGGTCTATGTATTCACACATGTATTACGATTTCCGGATAACACAATTATAGCATGAACAATGGACAATTATCATGAACAAAGAAATATAATAATAACCATTTTATTATTGCCTCTAGGGCATATTTCCAACACATTCATATGAGTAAAATTGAGACCTAAGCGTTATTGCGAACGTGGTTAGTTATAATCTGTGCTGAAAACTTGAATGCTGGCTTTACATATTTACAACAACAAGAGCAAATAGAGTTTGTAAAAGTTTTCTTTATCACTTTCAGTTTGTCAACTAAATTGCTTGAGGACAAGCAAAGGTTTAAGCTTGGGGGAGTTGATATGTCTCCGTCGTATCTACTTTTCCAAACACTTTTGCCCTTGTTTTGGACTCTAACTTGCATGATTTGAATGGAACTAACCCGGACTGACGTTGTTTTCAGCAGAATTACCATGGTGTTATTTATGTGCAGAATCAAAAATTCTCGGAATGACCTGAAACTTCACGGAGCAACTTTTTGGAAAATATAAAAAATACCTGCAAAAGGTGAAGGCCAGTGGGCCCACCACCTGTCCACGAGGGTGGGGGCATGCCTGCCCCCCTAGGGCGCGCCCCCTACCTCGTGGGCCCCCTGGAGCTCCTCCGACTCTAACTCCAACTCTATATATTGTGTTTCGGGGAGAGAAAAATCAGAGAGAAGAATTCATCGCGTTTTACGTTACAGAGCCGCCGCCAAGCCCTAAAACCTCTCGGGGGGCTGATCTGGAGTCCGTTCGGGGCTCCGGAGAGGGGAATCTGTCGCCATCGTCATCATCAACCATCCTCCATCACCAATTTCATGATGCTCACCGCCGTGCGTGAGTAATTCCATCGTAGGCTTGCTGGACGGTGATGGGTTGGATGGATCTATCATGTAATCGAGTTAGTTTTGTTAGGGTTTGATCCCTAGTATCCACTATGTTCTGAGATTGATGTTGCTATGACTTTGCTATGCTTAATGCTTGTCACTAGGGCCCGAGTGCCATGATTTCAGATCTGAACCTATTATGTTTTCATCAATATATGAGAGTTCTAGATCCTATCTTGCAAGTCTATAGTCACCTATTATGTGTTATGATCCGTTAACCCCGAAGTGACAATAATCGGGATACTTACCGGTGATGACCGTAGTTTGAGTTCATGTATTCACTATGTGTTAATGCTTTGTTCCGGTACTCTATTAAAGGGAGGCCTTAATATCCCTTAGTTTCTGTAAGGACCCCGCTATCACGGGAGGGTAGGACAAAAGATGTCATGCAAGTTCTTTCCATAAGCACGTATGACTATATTCGGAATACATGCCTACATTACATTGATGAACTGGAGCTAGTTCTGTGTCACCCTAGGTTATGATTGTTACATGATGAACCGCATCCGGCATAATTCTCCATCACCGATCCATTGCCTATGAGCTTTCCATATATTGTTCTCCGCTTATTTACTTTTCCGTTGCTATTGCTATCATCACAACAAAATACCAAAAACACTACTTTTGCTACCGTTACCACCACTATCATATTACTTTGCTACTAAACACTTTGCTGCAAATATTAAGTTTCCAGGTGTGGTTTAATTGACAACTCAGCTGCTAATACTTGAGAATATTCTTTGGCTCCCCTTGTGTCGAATCAATAAATTTGGGTTGAATACTCTACCCTCGAAAACTATTGCGGTCCCCTATACTTGTGGGTTATCACATATATCACAAGAAAGGTTAAACCAAACAATGGAAATGAAAATATGATTATCAGATTAAACAGAACAATGGAAAGGAAAATGTGTTTAAACACATATTTCAAGGGTATATCCTTCCCAAGGACAAGCAAAGCATGATATCCATGACAGGATATAATGTAGAAAAATCATTAGGTAAGGGGAGAGAAATTTCATGACATTACCCATACAGCGGTGTTTGGATAATTGATAAAGAAAAGTTTAGCATTGTAGTTCAAATGTTCTTATTGAAAATCGGAGTACCACAGACATGCTTCGAGATAGCATTGACATGGTCTTCAAGCAAGGATCGAACTTGGATACACAAAGGATTCATCAGGAACAACATATAGAATAAGTCTTACGATTTCCTCATGGAAGAATGGTTAACCTTGCTAAATAGGAAACTGACAACAATAGGTCCTCCGGCCAGGTGTGCTAGGCATGGCATCACCTTACCGATATATAAGGACCAATGTTATAAATCTTTGAAATATGTCCCAACCATCATATCTGATCGAGATTCAGATCTGATTGGTGTCCGGATACCTCGGACTCAGGATGTCTGAGAAGAAAAGGTGCAACACAAATTGACAAGATGACATTGTAAGATTCTCGGGAAATGAACTATGGAAGAAGGTTCCGAACCATTTAAACCAAGGAGAGGATGAGGAGGTGGCTGATGAACTCAGCAACAACGAATCGAGATTTCCAAAAGATGGATTCCCACCAGTATTCGAACAAGGAGATAAAATTTGTCAAATCAAATGATATAATGAGGTATGCTCGAGGAAAACATACACAGTTAATCATTGATTGAAAGGTGCACCCGAAATATGGGCTTAGGTAGCATGATCAATGTTAGAATGGTGATTCAATAACCAATGGTCTAAGAATGAAATATCGACCATTAACTTCAAAGCAATAGGGTTGCTAGGAGTTTTAAAGTCGCACATCATAGTTTAATTGTTGGTTTTCCGGTTAGAAACAACACGGGGACCAAGGAATGAACGGGTATGGCAAGAAGTATCACCTGTATCAAGATCTCTTAATAGGTGGTGAAATTCTCATGACTTTCTTGACGTAAAAGATGGTAATACTTCCAAGGTAAAGAAGAACAACTGCAAGGTAGCAAGGATCTCAAGGTATAACACAAAACACGAACAAGTTTGTGTTGAACAGAAGGCAATAAAGTGGTTGATGATAACACGAATCATCGAGGGGCAAGGATGGTATTTCCCATCAAGAATTCGATATATATCTTGGAAGAGCTTAGGATGTTGATGATGATCATGACACAGTTGTCGAGAGATTTCATGAAGATGTAATCGGTCGGTGATGCCATCAAGTCTAATGATGATGAAGCAAAAAGTTATGGGAACCAAGGGTACGACATAAACTCGGGATCAAGTTTGACGTTCAAGGAGAAATGATATGACGAGGAAGTTCGATGTAAGATTAGCTCATCATCGAAAATTGTGCGCCGAGAAGAAGGACCGGGTAGCACAATTAAAATTTAGCACGATAATGGTATAGCCGATCGGGCTAGGAATGACTTTAAGGATTATTAAACTCATAATCAACAAAAATTACTTAGAGTTAATGAATCGGATTTCAGACTCGATTCACTATTGGTGTCCCTGAGTGTCTAACAACTCAGAACCCAGGGAAAAAATTGAAATCGGTGAGAAATAATACTTGAAGAAGAACTCACAAGAAGTAATATGGTTCTTAGATTTTATCGAGATACCACGGGGTAATACTCGAAGGAAGAACATAATAGAGGTTGCAGAGGTGCGTTGATCTGCAGAAGACAAGTGCTTTAACTAGTCCGAGAAATAGAATCAAGGAGAAAATATGATCGGAACCACGATTGCAAAGGACCAATTCACAGATACCAAATGATATTATATCAAGGGAATAGTTATTATTACAAGAAGCTTCCATGATAGGATATACATCATGTCCATGGGCATGAACACAAAGTTCAAGGTTGACCCCCACTTCTTCAATGTATAGCCTTCCATTCACCTCTCGCTTTTCAAAATTGACATTAGTTGTTGAAAGTTTTACCTGGTGCAATACTAGATAATTATGACCCATGAAATCTTTCGGGTTCACACAGAGTAAGGAAGGCATAGGTTTAAACCATCGGGGCATCTTATGAACACATACCCCCAACTTCAAGAGCGAATAACTCAAGTTTAGGAGCAGAGCATGGTTGACAAAAGCAGGGGATACAATTTACCAAAGGTATTATGTATCCGAAGAAAAGCTCACAATGTTCAATGAATATGAAGGACAGTGTCGAACAAAATCCAACAAAGGATCTGGTGGTCCATAAGGGATCTGATGTGAGTATCGATACTCAACCAGAAGAATAAAGAATGCAAGGGGATCAGATTATAGAAACAACTGACTAAATCAAAGCTCAAATGCAAAGGAATTATGATTTCCAAGACAAGGGATCAGAAGCAATGCTTTGATTAGGGATGGATAAGTTGAATATCCTTAGAGGTACAATCAATGGCAATTTGATTGGTCGAGATCCAGCTCATGTTTAAAATGACGTCTGAGCCGGAAGGATGAAATGAAGGATCTGGTTAAGTAATGCGAGCATTCGCAACATATTGATTCAACAGACTCAAACTAATAATGACTAAGGATGCCAATAAGATTACCGGACTTATGAGGTTAATCATAATGCAAGCAAGCAACAATTTCAAGAGCAATAGGCTGTTTAGGATTTTCGGGGATCGAATGGTATTTCGAAGACTTTTGTGAAATACATGAATCAACTGGGGATGAGCGGATACTCGATAAGTGCGAGAAATTATTCGTAAGGGTATGTCTGCGGCAAAGAGCTGCAAAGCGGTGGGCACAAAGGATTCTCGAATTATCGAAGAAATTTTCAGGGTATCAAGTAATAACAGGGGCAACTAGGAACAAAGGTAAGAACGACAAGTGTAAGAAGTTATCCATAAGGATTTATCGGTGGTCGGGAATAGCAAAAGTGGTGGGCACAAGGTCTCGAGAGAATAACGGAGAGTATCTTCAAAATCTTCTGGTGAAGCAGGCCATCATCTGGAATGAAGGGGCTCTCCGGGAGAAAGTAATTACGAGAACCTAGAGTTAGAGTTAGCAAAATCATTTAACCCGAATAGAAGAGAGATCAGAGTTCCAGAGTATAGACGAGGAGTAAAAGATCCTAATACCACCCAAATGACAATGTGGGCCCGTAAGCCACACAGCCATGTTAGTAAAAGTTTTTCGGTGACTAGACTCGACTTCGGCCAAGGAGTGTGGAAGGGGGATTCCTACAGGCAGTCGGCTCTGATACCAACTTGTGACGCCCCCGATTTGACCGTACACTAATCATACACGCAAACGTGTACGATCAAGATCAGGGACTCACAGGAAGATATCACAACACAACTCTACAAATAAAATAAGTCATACAAGCATCATATTACAAGCCAGGGGCCTCAAGGGCTCGAATACAAGAGCTCGATCATAGACGAGTCGGCGGAAGCAACAATATCTGAGTACAGACATAAGTTAAACAAGTTTGCCTTAAGAAGGCTAGCACAAAAGTAGCAATGATCGAAAAGGCAAGGCCTCCTACCTGGGACCTCCTAACTACTCCTCGAAGCCGAACTCCATGTAGAATCATCCTCGGGATCCTCTGGCTCCTGGACTTCATCATCTGGTCGCAACAAACGGGTATAGAAAGGGGGGAAAGGGGGAGCAAAACAATCGTGAGTACTCATCCAAAGTACTCGCAAGCATGGAGCTACACTACATATGTATGCATTGGTATCAAATGGAAAAGGGATAGCATAGGTGGACTGAACTGCAGAATGCCGGAATAATAGGGGGATAGCTAGTCCTATTGAAGACTACGCTTCTGGCAACCTCCATCTTGCAGCATGTAGAAAAGATTAGATGGTAAGTTCACCAAGTAACATCGCATAGCATAATCCTACCCGGTGATCCTTCCCTCGTCGCCCTGTGAGAGAGCGATCACCGGTTGTATCTGCCACTTGGAAGGGTGTGTTTTATTAAGTATCTGATTCCAATTGTCATAAGGTCAAGGTACAACTCCGGGTCATCCTTTTACCGAGGGACACGGCTATTCAAATAGATCAACTTCCCTGCAGGGGTGCACCACATTTCCCAACACGCTCGATCCCCTTTGTCCGGACACACTTTTCTGGGTCATGCCCGGCCTCGGAAGATCAACACACCACAGCCCTACCTAGGCACAACAGAGAGGTCAGCACGCCGGTCTAAATCCTATGGTGCATGGGTCTGGGCCCATCGCCCATTGCACACCTGCACGTTGCGTACGCGGCCGGCGAGCAGACCTAGCCTCCCTTATACAAGAGCAGGCGTTCCAGTCCAACCCGGCGCGCGCCGCTCAGTCGCTGACGTCATGAAGGCTTCGACTGATACCATGACTCAAGTGCCCATAACTGCTCCCGCGTAGTTGGTTACTGCGTAGGCCAGTGGCCAGACTCAGATCAAATACCCAGATCTCGTTAAGCGTGTTATTTTGAAATAACCACGGAAGCCGACCAGGGCCAGGCCCACCTCTCTCCTAGGTGGTCTCAACCTACCATGTCGCTCCGCCACAAAGATCCACTCAGAGGGCCGTCGGGACAAACGTCCTTTTGGACCCAATCCGTGAATCACTCGCGGGTACTCTACGAGCCGACCCGACTTTAGTCACCACAAGTATCATATAATATGTATATAAGTATATGCCCGTGATCACCTCCCGAGTGATCACGGCCCGATAGTATAGCATGGCAAACAGACAAGAATGTAGGGCCACTGATGATAAACTAGCATCCTATACTAAGCATTTAGGATTGCAGGTAAGGTATCAATAACTGTAACAACAATGATAGGCTATGCATCAATATAGGATTTACGGAAAGCAGTAACATGCTACACTACTCTAATGCAAGCAGTAGAGAGAAGAGTAGGCGATATCTGGTGATCAAGGGGGGCTTGCATGGTTGCTCTGGCAAGAAAGAGGGGTCGTCAACAGCGTAGTCAATCGGGGCACCAACAGCAACGTCAGTCTCGTAGTCTATCGGAGAGAAGAGGGGGAAGAAACAATGAATATAATGCAAACAGATGCATAGCGATGCATGACATGACAAGTAGCGTAGGGGTGCCCTAACGCGGTATGAGGTGATACCGATGAAGGGAGGAAACATCCGGGAAAATATCCCCGGTGTTTCGCGTTTTCGGACAAATGAATCAGAGGGGGAAAATTACGTGTTCGCTATGCTAGGGATGTGTGGTGGACGAACGGGCCGCGTATCCAGATTCGTCTCGTCGTTATGAGCAACTTTCACGTACAAAGTTTTTCCATCCGAGCTACGGTTTATTTTATATTGATTTTAAAAGATTTATATCATTTTAGCATTTATTTAATTATTTTAATTTAACATTATCCAGAACAGTGCATGCTGACATCAGTAGTCAACAGAGGTGTTGACTGGGTCGCTGACGTGTGGGTCCCGCATGTCATAGGTACAATAACCTAATTAACTTATTAATCAGTTTAATTAGTTAATTAGGTACCTAATGTTTAATTAGTTTAATTAAACCTCGGGGGGCTTAACGGGGCGGGTTAACGGGCGCGGGCGAGGCTGCCCGTTTGGGCGCCCGCCCAGGCCAGTGGAGGCGCCGGGGCGTCGTAGCCGGCGGCAAGGTGCGTCGGGCAGCAAGGGGTGACCACGAGCGAGGCCACGGCGCAGAGCGGGCGCGCGGTCGGGGCCGGACCGGGCGGCGGCCCAGGGAAGGTCGATGGTGGGCGGTGCGTGCAGCGTGTCGTGGTTCGACGGTAGCGGTGGTGGGCTCGGCGGGAAGTCGGCGCGGGCGGTAGAGGCCAGCGGCGGCGGCAGAGGCGGGCGACGAAGCGCGGCAGATGTGGCGGTGCAAGCAGCGGCAACAGGCAGGCGTGGGTCGCGCGGACGTCTCCGGAGCGGGGCAAGCGGGGCACGGGTGCGGTGAGCGAGCAGGGAAGGAGGCGCGCGCGGGGGCGCAGCAAGGAGGCAAACGGAGCGCACGGCAGGGGCGAGCGAGGCGCGGGACGCGCGCGTGTGGTGTGAGTGCGCCCAGAGCGCGGGCGACTCAGCGATGCGGGGCGTGTGCGGCCAGGGGCGCGAGCGGCATGGGGAGCGCACGCGGGTGACCGCGGTGAGCGGCGACAGCCAGGCCTGTGGGCGCGCACCGCGGTGACAGGAGGAAGGGGGAGATGGGGGATCCTCACGTTTGGTGATGGGAAGAGGGGCGGCGTGGCTTGGGGTTGTCCGGCGAGGGAGAGGACGAGGTAGACGACGGCGACGGCAACGAGGAAGTCTGGCGACGGGGGGCTCCGCGCGGCGACGTCGGCCTCGAGGCGCCGCGGGTGTCGGGGGCGAGGCGGGGTCAGGGGCGATGTGGATCGCCCAGACCCAGCAGAGAGAGGGTGAGGAGTGGAGGAAGGCAAGGAGGACGGCGGTGGGGCGGCACCGGGGTGGGCGTCGGCGACGGGGCACGAGGCGGCGCCCCTCGATCTGGATCGAGGGGGAGGTGTGAGGGAGCGAGAGGTGGGGGAGCGAGTGGGGAGTGGGCAGCGGTTAGGGTTCGGTCGTGTGGGGGGTATGGGGAGTGGGGGAGGCTGCGGCTGGGCCGGCCTGGTTGGCCGGGTGGCCAGCTGGGCCACGGCCCAGCAGGGGGTGAGGGCTTTTACTTACTTTTTCTTTTTGTTTTGATTTTCCCTTTTATTCTTTTTCCTTTTTATTTTATTTTAGTTACACTTTATTTTTATTTTAGTAAAATATGACAATAGTTCCAAAATAGTGTTTCAAAATAACCCACTACCCTAAAAAGTTTTACCTCAAAATAAAATAGTTTGTGATTTTATAAAAGATCAAAGGCACTTATTTAATCGTTTCAACTACCGTTTTAATCATTTTAGAGTATTAAAACATTTTATAAAAGTGGGGTTTCCTCACCACAATTAACTCTGCATTACTTGGCACAACCCGGACATTTTAGTTTTAAAGTTTGAAAACTTTTGTTGTTTGCCTTTAATTCAATTTTGAATTTGAATCGGTTTTGAACTAACCCGAGATTAACTACAGTGACAAAGGTGACGTGGCATCATTAGCGGGGAATTACTGTAGTCTAATTATCCGGGCGTCACAACTGTAGACAACGAAGCTTCCTACATAAGCCACACAAGACGGTGCGCCAAGATATTTTATATCGCATCCCACACGATTCTTTCTAGTAAACTGTTTGTGGTATACCTGATTTTTCATTATGTTTTGAAAGACAAAATGGTGTTATGGAGGGAAAGGATGGTGTTTTGAATTACTAGAACATTTACGTACAGTGAACATGCAACTAGTACATGAGTGCCGCGTTTAAATTCAGAATTATTCCGGGTCCGTTTGGCATTTTTATGCATTAATTGAGTTTCTGGGCATTTAATGTGCATAATTCAAATTTGAACTACAGGCACATGCTCCAGTGCACCAAAGTTTGTTGAAAAATCACTTGTGTGTCTTTGGGTGAATTTATAGGTCCCATGCAAGAAATGGGAATGAAATTCAAACATCTCGGCGTTGTGGCTCGACCAGAAAGATTGAGAAACTTAGTTTTTCAATTCCTGTAAATCCAAAACACGCCTGAAAATCATGAAACTTGGCATGGTGTCATGACAAGGCACTAACATGCTCCGGTAAATTTTTTGGTCGAATTGGGACAAGCTTTGGTGTAAGCTTATTGCAAACCAGAGCTTCCCTCAAAAGGGAACTTGTCACCTCCGTGTGCGAAATGACATATGTACACTGCCTTCTCCCACTTTAATTTTTTTACACGGGCAGATTAGACCAAATAGAAGTATCGTGTTAAATTTTGGAATTATTCCGGGTTCGTTTGGCCTAGTTGAGTTTCTGGGCATTTAATGTGCATAATTCAAATTTAAACTACAAGCACATGCTCCAGTGCACCAAAGTTTGTTGAAAAATCACATGTGTGTCTTTGGGTGAATTTCTAGGTCCGATGCAAGAAATGGGAATGAAATTCAAACATCTGGGCGTCGTGGCTCGGCCGGAAAGATTGAGAAACTTGGTTTTTTAATTTCTGTAAATCCAAAACACGCCTGAAAATCATGAAACTTGGCATGGTGTCATGACATGGCACCAACATGCTGCGATAATTTTTTGGCCGAATTGGGACAAGCTTTCGTGTAAGCTTCTTGCAAACTAGAGCTTCTCTCAAGAAGGCTGGTGGTTCCGACAGGAATGTGTCACCTCCATGTGCGAAACGACATACATACACCGCCTTCTCCCGCCTTAATTTTTTTTACACAGGAAGATTAGACCAAATAGGAGTATCATGCTAAATTTTGGAATTATTCTGGGTTCGTTTGGCCTTTTTTATACATTAATTGAGTTTCTGGGCATTTAATGTGCATAATTCAAAGTTGAACCATAAGCACATGCTCCAGTGCACCAAAGTTTGTTGAAAAATCGCATGTGTGTCCTTGGGTGAATTTATAGGTCCCATGCAAGAAATGGGAATGAAATTCAAACATCTGGGCATCGTGGCTCGGCCGGAAATATTGAGAAACTTGGTTTTTCAATTCCTGTAAGTCCAAAACACGCCTGAAAATCATGAAACTTGGCATGGTGTCATGACATGGCACCAACATGTTGCGGTAAATTTTTGGCCGAATTGGGACAAGCTTTGGTGTAAGCTTCTTGCAAACCGAAGCTTCCCTCAAGAAGGCTTGTGGTTCCGAGAGAGAACGTGTCACCTCCGTGTGTGAAACGATATACGTACACTGCCTTCTCCCGCCTTAATTTTTTTACACAGGTAGATTAGACCAAATAGAAGTATCGTGTAAATTTTGGAATTATTCTGGGTTTGTTTGGCCTTTTTTATACATTAATTGAGTTTCTGGGCATTTAATGTGCATAATTCAAATTTGAACTACAAGCACATGCTCCAGTGCACCAAAGTTGGTTGAAAAATCACATGTGTGTCCTTGGGTGAATTATTAGGTCCCATGCAAGAAATGGGAATGAAATTTAAACATCTAGGCATCGTGGCTTGGCCGAAAAGATTGAGAAACTTGGTTTTTTAATTCCTGTAAATCCAAAACACGCCTGAAAATCATGAAACTTGGTATGGTGTCATGACATGGCACCAACATGTTGCGGTAAATTTTTTGGCCGAATTGGCACAAGCTATGGTGTAAGCTTCTTGCAAACCGGAGCTTCCCTCAAGAAGGTTCGTGGTTCCGAGAGGGAACGTGTCACCTCCGTGTGCGAAACGACATACGTACACTCCCTTCTCCCACCTTAATTCTTTTACACATGCGGATTAGACCAAATAGAAGTATCATGCTAAATTTTGGAATTATTTCGGGTTCGTTTGGCCTTTCTTATACATTAATTGAATTTCTGGGGATTTAATGTGCATAATTCAAATTTGAACTACAAGCACATGCTCCAGTGCACCAAAGTTGGTTGAAAAATCACATGTGTGTCCTTGGGTGAATTTCTAGGTCCCATGCAAGAAATGACAATTAAATTCAAACATCTGGGCGTCGTGGCTCGGCCGGAAAGATTGAGAAACTTGGTTTTTTAATTCCTATAAATCCAAAACACACCTGTAAATCATGAAACTTGGCATGGTGTCATGACATGGCACCAACATGTTTTGGCAATTTTTCTGTTCAGTTTATGAAGGCGCACACATTAACAATCAACAAAGTCATTTTGGAACAAGTGTTGCCACATTACAAATCAGAAACACAAGTATTATTGAAATCGTGGGCGTTCTACTTACCAATTACGTGTCGCCACACGTCCCCTTTTTTTATTGGCTAGGAGGTGTCGTGCGGGGTAGCTATTTGAGTATAGGAGGCGTGCGATCAGACCCCTGCGCATGCTCATCGGGAGGAGAGCCCTTTGACCTCTACACGCCGCACACCTCCCTCCCAACGTCTCCATTAATGGCGCCCGATCCCTTGTTCTACGGTGTGGCTATATGTCTCAGTGGACTGAGATTTAAGAGAGAAAAATAAAAATCTAAAAAGAAAGTTTTGCACGGATCTTGATGTAAGATTCGACGGACCTATATAGCATCGACTGCGACTTATAGCAAGCATGATGAATATAAGGACGATGACAGTGGATAATAATTGTCTTACATATTTAGGAACATAATTAAAATCCCCGCAAAAAGGAACATAGTTAAAAAAGCCACATGAGGCAACATCCGAAATACACAAGGGCAAAAGAAGAAGGAAGACAATGATCTGGCTTGCTAATATCTACTTTCTTGACGCATTGCTACAGGCCGCGGGAACTAGTCTCTGTGGTGAGCGGCGATGAGCTCTTTCTTGTCCTCAAGATGCTGCTTGAGAGCATCCACAGATTCCTCCACCAGCCTTCTGTGCTCGATGCGCAGCATGGCATTCTTGTCCATAAGTTTCTCGATGATGACATCGGTCCTCTTCAACAAGGCAGTGGTCTCCTCCTGCTGCTCCGCACTTCCGACGATCTTTCCCTTAGCAGGTCACGCTCGACCTAGAGCTTCGCATTGCTCTCATTTAGTTGTCGGACGACGCCGGTAGCCTGTTCAAAAGAGGCTTTCATGTCATCCTGCAACCTCGCCCAGCCGGAGATCTGATCCATCTGGCTATGGACGATCGCATGCATGCACCTGTAAGAGTCCTCACCTGCCCGAGAGACATTTTCCCAGGCCGTCGCGGAGTGGGAGGACATCTCTGTTGCATCCGCGGCGCGGCAGGACATCTCTTATGCTTGAGTGGTGCGGCCAGACCGGTCTGCCGCATCGATGGCGTGGCGGGACCTTCGTGCTCCTTCAGCGGCACGGGGGGACCTATGTGCTGCTATGGCCGCACGACGGGACATGCCGGCTGCATTCGCGGTGAGGTGGGACATCTCTCGTGCTTCCACTTCCATGCTCGCATCTCCCTAGTGGCAATCTCTCGACCCAGAACTCACGCTGGCCATGGCTGACGCAAGGGAACGATGATGAATGCCTTGTTTTTTTGTGGATGAGGAGTTGAGGAGGAATGTGCAGTCATCTTGGAGTAGTAGTATTTATAACCGAGTATTAATACGCTCCTAAGTGGGAAACCGTTTAGGTTTTGATCGATGTGAATAGGTTTACAATTTGGAATGTGACGGGACTGAAAGGATCGATAAGGTTGACTAGAGGGGGGGTGAATAGGCAACTACCAATTTTTAGCTTTTCTTTACCAAATAAAAGTTTGCATCAAAGTAGGTTGTCTAGATGTGCAACTAGGTGAGCAACCTATATGATGCAATAACAACAAGCATACAAGCAAGCAAGGGTAGAAACAATAAAGAGCTTGCACAAGTAAAGGTAAGAGATAACCAAGAGTGGAATCGGTGGAGACGAGGATGTGTTACCAAAGTTCCTTCCTTTTGAGGGGAAGTACGTCTCCGTTGGAGCGGTGTGGAGGCACAATGCTCCCCAAGAAGCCACTAGGGCCACCGTATTCTCCTCACGCCCTCACACAATGCGAGATGTCGTGATTCCACTATTGGTGCCCTTGAAGGCGGCGACCGAACCTTTACAAACTAGGTTGGGGCAAACTCCACAACTTAATCGGAGGCTCCCAACAAGACCACGAAGCTTCACCACAATGCAATATGGCTCCAAGGTGACCTCAACCGTCTAGGGTGCTCAAACACCCAAGAGTAACAAGATCCGCTAGGGATGAGTGGGGGAATCAAAAATCCCTTGGTGGAAGTGTAGATCGGGGCCTTCTCAACCACTCCCGAGCAAATCAACAAATTTGATTGGCTAGAGAGATAGATCGGGCGGAAATGAAGCTTGGACTATTTAATGGAGCTTGAGCAATAAATGGAGCTTTGGGGGGAGGAAGATGTAGGTGAGAAGGAGGAAGGGGACTCCCTTTTATAGTGGGGGCAACAATCCCGTTGCCCCCCCACCAAACAGCCCCGCACAGGGCGGTACTACCGCTGAGTGGGGGCGGTACTACCGCCAGGCGACGGTACTGCCGCGCTGAGGAGACTTAGTAGGGAACGGACCCCAATAGCGGTACTACCGCGGTGGTAGGGCGGTACTACCGCTCCTGGAACGGTACTACCGCCACTACAACCGTGACTAGTGCCGCAAAACCCGACACGAGAAAAAGACCTCTCGAATCGAGGCGGTAGGAGCCAGACTACCCAGCGGTACTACGGCAGTGGGGACAAGGGCGGTAGTACCGCTGTGGAGCGGTACTGCCGCTTGTGACCCTTCGGCCGTAGTACCGCAGGCAGTGCGGTACTACCGCTGGGGCGAGAGAGAGAGAAGGGATCTCTCAAAAATGCTAAGGACACGGCGGAGGTGCCAGGACCCCAGCGATACTACTGCTGTGGAGCTAAGGGCGGTACCACCGCTGCGGAGCGGTACTGCCGCTTGGCTCCTCAGCGGTACTACCGCTGGGTGCGCGGTACTACCGCTTAGACCCAGACAGGACAAGGAAGAGAGGAGAGATCTATTCAATGGAAAGGAAATGCTCGGAGGGTGAGAAGCAGATGTGTACGTGATGATTCCACCCATGCAAAACCCCAGCGGACCCCCTCTTGATAGTACGGTGCCCTCTACGCAACTAGTCCACCGAGAAAGAAACGAAAGAGCTACACCGTCTTGAAATACACTCCGAGGGGAAGAAGGCGTCTCGTGCCAGGGGAGAATCTGTGAATTATTCAAAGCACAAGATTAGTCCGCAAACATGTTGTCATCAATCACCAAAACTACCTTGAGAGAGATATGCCGTAACAATCTCCCCCTTTTTGGTGGATTGATGACAACTAGGGATTTGCGCAAGGAAAAGAAATAAAACGAAGAAAGCTAAGAACTACAAAATATAGACGGGCTCCCCCAGAATGTGTGCACCAAGAGATGGCACGACCCACACATTCGGATCAAAACTCCCCCTATATTTTATAGTCCAACAATACTAAGCACAAGATATATGAGAGAATTGAATAAACAGGACAAGCATGCATCTCACAATAAACTACAGTACTCAGACATGACATAAGTAATAAGGTAGCGATAGGGAGCATATGTCTCACACCATATGTCTAGAGCTTAGGTCTCACACCAAACCAAACCAAAGAAGGACACCAAGAGAACACACAAGAAACCACAAGACGACACAAAACACGACACAAGAGGCAAATCCCTACACTCTCTCCCCCTTTGGCAGCGAGACACCAAAAAGGGCATAGAGTGACACTACGACTCCAGGTGATGGGAGGTGGAAGAGCTCGAACATCACATCTCTGCATCTTCATCGTGGGTCGAGAACTGCTCGGCATCGGAGTCGGTCCAGTGGCAATTCTGATGAATCCAGTCCTCCTCTTCAGTGATCTGACCCTCAGACCCACTGGCAACTGTTGCTCCCATCTGACGCATGAGCTCCTTGTGGCGCGTCCTGGCATGCTTCTCCGCCACATGAGTCATGTACTGACCATGAGACTCCATGCAGAAAAGCTTCTTCATCTTGCGCTTAAGCTTCTGTGCCCATGAAGGTTTAGCACTAGTGGAACCAAAATCCTCCTCATGAGCATCAGTAGCAGCCTCACCCTCGGTCCCCATGGCAGCAGCAGCAGATGGACCCCCTGGGGCAGCAGCAGCAGATGGACCCCCTGTGTGAGGCGCTATCCAGTTGTCCTTCTTCCTCAGACGCTTGATCTCATGAGAAACCAAGTCTCCAGTCTCTAGCAGCACTCTGGGATAAGTCTGTGCCCAGGCCCTCTCAATGAGCCTCATGATGAATGGACCATAGATAGGACACTTGCGCTCAGACACGGCAGATAGAAGTTCACACCACATGACATGAGAGATATCCAGGCTCTCTCCAGTGCTTGCTTCCTTCTCATGCTGACAGAAAAGGAGCATGTCCACGAGGTAAGAGTGGACCATATCCAGATTCCCAATCCGAGGGAAGAGAGTCTCACGGAATATGCGATGAAGAATGTCTAGATACGGAGACAGCTCATAGGTCTTCTTCTCAGTTACTGGGTGAACCTTCACAGTGCAGTAGGGCCAAAGGGCTTGCTTGTGGGTGGATGTAGCATTGCGGTGAGGACGGAAACCGACAGGAGTCTCAAGCCCGGTATCCACCACATCAAGTAACTCCATGAACGCCTTCCACTTGACAGAAAGCAGCTTGCCATTGGTCATCCATGTCAGAGTCATGTCAACATCCGTCCCAAGATGGACGGTGGCATAGAATTGAGCTACCAAATCCGCATCAAAGTCCTTGTTGAATTGCATGATCCTGAGAATGTTCAGCTGAGTGCACATCTGAAGAGCTTCGCCAAAGTACTCCGGATCCTTCTCCATAGCATCAGTGTCAATGGAGCGAACATCAACAAAAAGATTCTTCTTGGCCTTGATCACATCAAAGTAGATGGCAAACTGAAAACGGTTCCAGAACGGGCGGTTGACCAAAGTGGGTTCTTGGTCCACCGCATAGGGGTTGCGGCGACGCTTCTCCCAAAACTCCTTGTTGGTCATCTCAGTCACAGTCTTCCCTTTTGGCTTGTTGGCGGCTCGCTTCGATTGCTGAGGAGGTGGAGGAACACATGCAGAAGCACTGGCTGGAGGCGGTTGGGTGCTCGAGGAACCACCGGCAGGCTCTGAGGTGTCGTAGCGTTTTGATGTGGCACGCCCGGGGTTGATACGGCAACCTTGCTGCTCGGAATGGTCATCACCTGGAGCCAAACACAAGAACAACGCGAAACAACCAGAAAGAACGAGCATAAGCCAACAACACAACAAAAGATCAAGGTAAGGCAGGAGAATGATGGAAATTGGCATGCAGCGGTAGTACCGTGACCTGCCCGCGGTAGTACCGCCCCAAGCGGTAGTAGCGCCCCAAAGGGAGCGGTAGTACCACTCTAGGTCAAGCGGTAGTACCGCTCCAAAGGGAGCGGTAGTACGGCTTGAGGCGGATAAACAGCAGTTTCAAAGCACGAGGCGATGAAACAGTGGTTTCCTACTACCGTGGTCAGATCCGGCACTACCGGCCTACCAAATTCAAAAATAATCCTACCAAACTCTAATCTAGATAGTCTAGTTGCCTTCTCCAATCAACTCAAGCCTAGATTTCGCCAAAAATCTAGAGATGCAACCACCATTGCCCCTAAGAAACAAGAACTAAAAGGAGACAAAATGAAAGAAAGAACGGGGGCAATACCGGCATCCATGGCAAGAGGACATGGTGGGGATCGACTCCACCAAAGGAAATGGAGAGGGACGCCCCGAAGACGAAGATCTGCCGGAGCACTCCCGCGGCGAGAGGAGGCTGGAGAGAGGAAGAGAAAAGAGGGGCGAAGTGAATGGGTATGGGGGAGAAGAAACCTCCCCCTGCCCCCGACTTAACCCCCTGTTCTCGTCCCCCAGCGGTAGTACCATGCTGGGGGGCGGTAGTACCGCGCACCACCAGCGGTAGTACCGCCCAGCGCGCCACGGCAACTAAACAGACATGTCTTAGCTCGACGAAACGGGAAAAAAACGGCAAACACACCAGCAAACGACCAAGACACGCCTCTTCACAAGAGGGCGGTGGCCGAGGCCACCTATGTTTGAGTCAAAAGGTATGGCACCGCGAAGATTTTAACCTTGGGCCCATGACCAAAACTCGTCTTTTAAGCACAAGTGCCATCAACAATGGCTAAAGTGAAAGACTTGATCAATTTATGCATAATGGGGGAGGGAGAGTTCATTGAGAGAACAACACTCCCCCTATGTCCATGCCTACACCTAAACTAGACAACAAATTGAGCGTGGTAGGGTGTGCAAGGGTTCAAGCCACATTGCTTGAATCAATGATATTTAGCTCATGCCTTAACTCGCGAAATCTTGCTTCATCCAAGGGCTTCGTGAAAATATCTGCAAGGTTGTCATGAGTGTTGACATAGTTGAGCTCGATCTCTCCTCGCCTAATGTGATCCCGGATGAAGTGATACCGAATCTCAATATGCTTCGTCTTGAAGTGTTGCACCGGGTTGAGAGAAATCTTGATGGCACTTTCATTGTCACACCAAAGAGGCACTTTGTCACAAGTGACACCATAATCCTTTAAAGTTTGCCTCATCCACAGAAGTTGTGCACAACAACTGCCGGCGGCGACATACTCCGCCTCAGTGGACGAGAGAGACACACAACTTTGCTTTTTGGAAGACCAACTCAACAAAGAGCAACCAAGGAATTGGCACCCTCCGGAAGTGGACTTCCTATCCACTTTGTCTCCCGCCCAATCAGAATCCGAGTACCCTACAAGCTTGAAGTTTGATCCTCTTGGGTACCATAAGCCAAAGTTTGGGGTATGAGCCAAATATCGAAAGATTCGTTTGACCGCCACATAGTGACTTTCCTTAGGTGCGGCTTGAAACCGTGCACAAATTCCCACACTCAACATGATGTCCGGTCTAGATGCACAAAGGTAAAGCAAGGAACCAATCATGGAGCGATATACCTTTTGATCCACCACTTTACCATTGGGATCTAAGTCAAGTTGGCACTTGGTGGGCATTGGAGTGGAGGCCGGCTTGACGTCACTTAGCTTGAATCTCTTGAGCATGTCTTGGGTGTATTTGGATTGATTGATGAAGGTTCCTTCTCTTCTTTGCTTCACTTCGAACCCTAGAAAGAACTTCAACTCTCCCATGGAGGACATCTCGAACTTTGAGGTCATGAGAGCGGCAAATTCCTCATTGAAAGCTTTATTAGGAGAACCAAAGATAATATCATCAACATATAATTGGCACACAAACAACTCCCCTTTGACCTTCTTAGTAAAAAGAGTGGGGTCGATTAGCCCAACTTCAAAACCATGATCTTGTAACAACTCGGTAAGGTGGTCATACCACGCACGTGGGGCTTGTTTAAGGCCATAGAGTGCCTTATCGAGTTGATACACATGATCGGGAAAGTAGGGATCCTCGAACCCGGGGGGTTGCTTGACGTAAACCAATTCATTAATGGGACCATTAAGAAAAGCACTCTTCACATCCATTTTTTGTAACTTAAAGTTATGATGAGAAGCATATGCAATCAACATGCGAATGGATTCAAGATGAGCAACGGGAGCAAAGGTTTCACCGTAGTCGATACCCTCGACTTGGGAGTAGCCTTGTGCTACCAAACGGGCCTTGTTGCGAATGATAATCCCATGGGCATCTTGCTTGTTCTTGAATATCCACTTGGTTCCAATGACATTATGGTTCCCCGTTGGCCTTGGCACCAATCTCCACACTTTGTTGCGCTCGAAGTTGTTGAGTTCTTCGTGCATGGCATTGAGCCAATCCGGATCTTCTAGCGCCTCATAGACCTTGTGGGGTTCCACACAAGAGACAAACGCGTGATGCTCACAATAATTTGCTAGTTGTCTACGAGTGCTTACCCCCTTTCTTAAGCTTCCAAGCACATTCGTCATGATATGATCCTTGGTGGAGAGCTTGGAAGCAACCTTGGCGGCACGACGCTCTAATTCCTCCTTGGTGGTGAGTTGAGGAGCGGTTACTTGATCATCTTGAGCGTCGTCATGAACTTGTTCTTGGTATTGAACTTGCTCGGGGGAGAGAACTTGACCTTGGGCATCACTTGGTGTGTCAACACCATCTTGAGTATGATCTTGCCCTTGGTCTTGTTCAAGAGATTGAGGGCCTTCACTTTGTTCTTCGGAAGCGTGTGGGCCTTGGGTTGGTGATGGCTCCACTTGAGTGGAGCATTGTCCTTCTCCTTCGGCCACAAGGGGTTCCTCAATGGGTAGGATGAAACCAACACCCATTCTTCTTATGGCTTGAGGAGGAATTTCATCACCTACATCACAAGTGCCACTTTGCTCCACTTGGGAGCCGTTATTCTCATCAAACTCCATGTTGTGTTTCATTCTCAAGAAAGGTGTTCGGTTGTCTAAATTTGAGGCTAGAGCTTATGAGGGCATATTCGTTGGTTATGCTACAAACTCTCATGCTTACCGTGTCCTCAAATTTAGACAACCGAACACCTTTCTTGAGAATGAAACACTTACACCCGAATACCCGGAAGTACTTGAGATTGGGCTTGTTACCGGTGAGTATCTCATATGGAGTCTTGTTCAAGCCCTTGTGGAGGTAGAGCCGATTGGATGCATGACACGCGGTGTTGATGGCTTCGGCCCAAAAGTTGTACGGAGACTTGAACTCCGCCATCATGGTCCTTGTCGCATCCATCAACGTCTGGTTCTTCCTCTCCGCAACACCATTTTGTTGAGGGGTGTATGGTGCGGAATATTGATGCTTGATTCCCTCATCACTAAGAAATTCATCCAAGGTGTAGTTCTTGAACTCGGTGCCGTTGTCACTTCTTATTGTCAAGATCTTTGCATTATGTTGACGTTGTGCTTCATTTGCAAAGTCAATGACGGTTTGTTGGGTCTCGCTCTTCCTCTTGAAGAAATACACCCACGTGTACCTTGAGTAGTCATCCACAATCACCAAGCAATACTTTCTACCTCCAAGACTATTGAAGGATGGGGGCCCAAAAAGATCCATGTGAAGGAGCTCCAAGGGCCTCTTTGAATAAATGATAGTCGTGGGAGGGTGAGCCTTCTCATGTAGCTTTCCTTCGATACAGGCACTGCAAGCACGATCTTTAACAAAACTAACATTCGTTAGTCCACGGACATGGTCCCCCTTGAGAAGACTTTGCAAAGATCTCATATTGACATGGGCTAAATGGCGATGCCAAAGCCATCCCACATCAACTTTAGCCATTAGGCATGTCGCGGTCTTAGTGGGTCGCTCCGAAAAGTTAATCACATATAGACCATTCTCGACATGCCCAACAAAAGCTACTTTAAGAGTCTTGCTCCACAAGAGGGCCGCGGTATCGATATCAAAGAAAGTGGCAAAGCCCATGATAGCAAGTTGACGAACGGAAAGTAAATTGTATGCAAGGGACTCAACAAGCATGACCTTCTCGATCGTGAGATCATGAGAGATGACCACCTTGCCAAGTCCCAATACCTTAGAGGATGAGGCGTCACCCCACTCGACATTGGTGGGCATAGATGGAACTTTGTGCACGTCCACCACCAAGTCCTTGCTTCCGGTCATATGATTTGTTGCTCCGCTATCGAGCAGCCATGATCCACCTCCGGAAGCAAACACCTTGTTGGTGGCTTTAGCCATGAGGCACTTGGCGGTGATGCTCTAGTTGGGTGAGTCGAAGAGAGACACCCGTGACGTTGTTGCAATGGCAACGGAGGCCATGGCGACCGACTCATCATCTTCATCATCGTCATCATCCTCATTGTACTCTTCTTGCACAACCAAGGCCTTGGGAGGAGTCTTCTTGGTGAAGTTGTTCTTGTTGGGGAACGACTTGGCCTTGTCCTTTCGGATGAGTTTGCCACCATTGTCTTCCCTCTTCTCATACGGGCATTCCGCAACGAAATGGCTCACGTTGCCGCAATTGTAGCAAGTTCTTACACGTTGCTTGCCCCTTGTGCCACTCGAGTTGTTTTTGCTAAAGCTGGGCCTCGAGTTTTTCTTGCTCCAAAATTGCCTTGAAGCAAGTGCCATGTGTTCATGGTATGCATACTTTGTATCTTCGGGGTTGCTCTCCTCTTCTTCCTCTTCTTCTTCTTCCACGGTGAGCTTGGCCTTCAATGCAAGGTTAGGCTTCTTTGCCCGTTGAGAACGGAGCACCGCATTGTCGGCGGTCTTGTCCAAAATGTTCATGGCCACAAACTCATCCAACACTTCGCTTGAGGTCAAAGTGTGGAAGTCCGGTCTTTGACGAATGACGGAGGACATGGCCTTGTGGTAGGGCATCATTGCCTTGAGCAATTTGCGCTTGATCCAATTGTCATCCATGTCCTTGCTCCCGTGATCTCGTAGTGAGACCGCGAGTTTGGTTACTCTCCGATAAAGCTCACGAGGTTCTTCATCTTCCTTCATTGCAAACTCATCGGCCTCATCTTATACCACTTTATAGTTGGAGCGTTGAATGCTTGCGCTTCCCCGGTAGAGAGACACGACACAATGCCATGCATCTTTGGCCAATGCGAAGGGACGAAGATGAGGTAGGTCTTCGGGTGGAATTGCATCTTGAATGATGAAGAGAGCATTCTCATTGAATTGATTGTCCGCGGCTTCTCGAGGAGTGAAGTTTCTTGGATCATGTGGATAGAAACCTTCTTCAATGATTCTCCAAAGGTTAGTGTTGACGTTTAAAGCGGTAAACCCAAGAATCAAAATCCTCATTTTTCACAATCTTAGGGGGAGGACCGGCATGATTCAAATGAGTGGAGGGAACCGGTCCACCATAAACAAGTGGTGGTTCCACATGGGCAAAGATGCCGGTGCCATTCTTGCCACTAGAAGAAGGAGCCTTTTCACTACTAGCTTCCCCCTTGTCGGGGATAGCATCCGACACCTTGTTGGCGGGATCACCCACTTTCAACGGTGCGGTGGAAAGTTTAAGCCCCTCAAGAAATTTAGTAAACATGCTTTCAACTTCGGTCGTCATGGAGGTTTTCAATGTCTCCAAGGCCACATTGAACTCCTCACGAGAGACCGAAGTTCCCCCATCTCCCGTAGACGAGATCGGATTCACCCGATAAGGTTGACGGGACTGAAAGGATCGATAAGGTTGACTAGGGGGGGGTGAATAGGCAACTACCAATTTTTAGCTTTTCTTTTACCTAATTAAACTTTGCATCAAAGTAGGTTGTCTAGATGTGCAACTAGGTGAGCAACCTATATGATGCAATAACAACAAGCATACAAGCAAGCAATGGTAGAAACAATAAAGAGCTTGCACAAGTAAAGGTAAGAGATAACCAAGAGTGGAATCGGTGGAGACGAGGATGTGTTACCAAAGTTCCTTCCTTTTGAGGGGAAGTACGTCTTTCGTTGGAGCGGTGTGGAGGAACAATGCTCCCCAAGAAGCCACTAGGGCCACCGTATTCTCCTCACGCCCTCACACAATGCGAGATGCCGTGATTCCACTATTGGTGCCCTTGAAGGCGGCGACCGAACCTTTACAAACTAGGTTGGGGCAAACTCCACAACTTAATCGGAGGCTCCCAACAAGACCACGAAGCTTCACCACAATGGAATATGGCTCCGAGGTGACCTCAACCGTCTAGGGTGCTCAAACACCCAAGAGTAACAAGATCCGCTAGGGATGAGTGGGGGAATCAAAAATCCCTTGGTGGAAGTGTAGATCGGGGCCTTCTCAACCACTCCCGAGCAAATCAACAAATTTGATTGGCTAGAGAGATAGATCGGGCGGAAATGAAGCTTGGACTATTTAATGGAGCTTGAGCAATAAATGGAGCTTTGGGGGGAGGAAGATGTAGGTGAGAAGGAGGAAGGGGACTCCCTTTTATAGTGGGGGCAACAATCCCGTTGCCCCCCCACCAAACAGCCCCGCACAGGGCGGTACTACCGCTGAGTGGGGGCGGTACTACCGCCAGGCGACGGTACTGCCGCGCTGAGGAGACTTAGTAGGGAACGGACCCCAATAGCGGTACTACCGCGGTGGTAGGGCGGTACTACCGCTCCTGGAACGGTACTACCGCCACTACAACCGTGACTAGTGCCGCAAAACCCAACACGAGAAAAAGACCTCTCGAATCGAGGCGGTAGGAGCCAGACTACCCAGCGGTACTACGGCAGTGGGGACAAGGGTGGTAGTACCGTTGTGGAGCGGTACTGCCGCTTGTGACCCTTCGGCCGTAGTACCGCAGGCAGTGCGATACTACCGCTGGGGCAAGAGAGAGAGAGAAGGGATCTCTCAAAAATGCTAAGGACACGGCGGAGGTGCCAGGCCCCCGGCGGTACTACTGCTGTGGAGCCAAGGGCGGTACCACCGCTGCGGAGCGGTACTGCCGCTTGGCTCCTCAGCAGTACTACCGCTGGGTGCGCGGTACTACCGCTTAGACCCAGATAGGACAAGGAAGAGATGAGAGATCTCTTCAATGGAAAGGAAATGCTCGGAAGGTGAGAAGCAGATGTGTACATGATGATTCCACCCATGCAAAACCCCAGCGGACCCCCTCTTGATAGTACGGTGCCCTCTACGCAAGTAGTCCACCGAGAAAGAAATGAAAGAGCTACACCGTCTTGAAATACACTCCGAGGGTAAGAAGGCGTCTCGTGCCAGGGGAGAATCTGTGAATTATTCAAAGCACAAGATTAGTCCGCAAACATGTTGTCATCAATCACCAAAACTACCTTGAGAGAGATATGCCGTAACAGGGACGCATGCTCAAAATTTACTGACGGTTATAAGTGCGGCACTATTCCCGGAAGGCGTAACATGGGCATGTACGCCTTCTCGGTTGTGTATGTGGCGTTTGCACCATAGGGTGCACCGCAATAGGCAATGTCAGCACACATCTTGTTCCAACAACCGTGGGCGCTCGTTATTACCATCACACACGCTTCTTTTAATTAGAATGTGTGTGCCCGTCTAGCGCACACACGTTGATCTATCTAACTATTTCAGTTTGTTGTGAAGTGTATGCCATCAATCACAGACACTTTGATCTGGCTGACCCGTTTCTGTTTTGTTGTCTAATCGCAAACAGTTAATCCTTCTGAAGTGTATGCCCTCAATCGCACACACCTTTATCTAGCTGCCCGTTTATATTGTTCCTCCTCATCACAAATAGTTCATCCGAGTGAATCGTATGTTTTATATCGCACACGCCTTCATCTAGCTGCCCGTTTCTTTTGTTCCGCCTCATTGCAAACAGTTCATTGAACTGAACCGTATGCCCTGCATTGCACACGCAAGTAAAATCTGGACAGTGTTTGATGGCTCTGCCATCGCAAACATTTTGCACCTTTTTTGATGGTTCTTTTACACCACCGTTTGCAATTATTGCATCACACACAGTTTTGTCGAAGGGTCTCTGATCATAGTGTCGCGTTAGCAGCATCCTGTAGTAGTGCAAGTTGTCAGTTTCCTGAGATGCTTTTCGTGCCTGGAGAAGCTATATATCGAGGTGATGTTCCTTTCCTGTTAAATGTTAACCATAAGGGAGTTCAATTTCTGACACTTTTTCCAAGTTTACAATGACAATGTACTACGATTTTTGAAGGATTCTTTTGGAGGATTTTAGTACATACATGCCCCCCCCCATATTGGTTGCTTGATCCATATGGTTACAATCCATAAGCATTTCTCCTTTGGATTCATCTGTACTAGTTTTCTTAGGGAACTTTTCATCCACTCCAACCTCTTGTGAAGAAGGCTACATTTTTTCTAGAATGTAATCAAATTCCCATGTTAATCAAGTCAGATCGAAGATGGCATGTTAGTGCATTTTACAAATCCTGTAAACCAAATAGGCATGTAGCCATGTTCAAAATTGCTGTAGGCACTAACATGTTTTCTTCCTTTGCAGATTAGATTAGACCCAGTGGTGGATAATGTGATACAATATAACAATCATGTTGAATGCCTAGATCTGCATCTCTCAGAAATTACTTTGAACTCTTACCGAGGGACCTTACCGGAGATTATATTCGCCAGGTTCTTTGTTTTCAGAGCAAAGATGCTGATGGTAACAAGGTTTGCCCTACATTTATTTCGCAAAAATGAATGGTTTGTTGATCAGCGCCGGCGCCTGCGGCAGAATGGAACAGGCTCCGAAAATGCTGAATTTCATTTTGGAACTTCAGATGACAGAGTAATCAGAAGTCATCGTGTCAACCCCATACATGACTTCTCAGTGGCTGACCCCTTTGCAAAAATGTTGAGGTTTCGAAACCAGACTTAGAAGTGGTAATAGTAGTTTGAACCACTCTGATATCCATGTTCAGCGGATCAGCGCGAGCGTTTGCAGCTGATGAGCCGAATTTCATTTCTAATATCAGTTTGAACCTTGTAATCTTTGAATTTGAGCCATATAACTCTGAAATTTGAACCTTGTAATATTTCGAGCTTTTGTGGCACAATCGTTGAAATGGCATCATATGGGACTCGTATATTGGTAGCACTATTTTGACCTTAATATGCAATGGTCTTAGATTTTATTAACCATTCTCGGATCTGTTTACCTTGTCAGTCTCACAACACATGATCTGTATAGCTAACTCGACTGCGGTCTTCGACATTATTGCACACAGTTGGTTTCTTCAACCATGTGCCCTGTAGAGCGTAGAATTAATTATCGCACTCGAGTGTTCATCATCACCTTTCTGTGTAACTTTGACCTCATCACACACAGATAAACTTATGACCGAAGTCATTCCACACACTTTGTTTTTACAAAACTTTTTGCCAATAAACGCCCATGATTTGTCCCTCTTCTAGCCGACGCGTGGCCAAACTAGCCGGGCGGGAAGCTTGCGCGGTAGCGTGGGAACAGGCTCACCGACGATACATTTGGCGCCTCTTCGAGCCCACGCGTGGTCAAACGAAATGCGTGCAGTGCGGTGTTGTCAAGCGTGCACTGGAATCCTCCGCTATGAACATAGTGACAAGACGTGATGATTACAGGCCGACTGGCCCCCATTTATTACAGCGGCCATTTAACCCTTGTGTCTCTTCAACCTTTCGATCGCACCCCACCATTGCAAGAAGCACACCCACCACGACAAATTCTTAGAGGGTATCCTGCGCGGCTCCAATGGCGCTCCGAGCGGCTACCGACGACGAGCAGCAGTTCACCATGCATGTAGTGGTGACACCCACAGAAGGTTCACGAACCTCTCGGTGGTGTACACCAACGACACGGTCTGGATGGATCACTCCATCCACATCATGGAATTGTTGCTTGCGGAGGAGAAGTATAAGGTGGTCGGGTTCGACCTCGAGTACACCCGCGCTCGTGCCGGGTCTCATCCCAAGGTCGTCTTCGCCCAGATGTGCATGCGCCACCACGTCCTCGTCTACCACTACTGCCTGGCCACAAGGCCTTGCGAGCATTTCGCCAGTTTGTCAACATCCCTCACTACATGTTCGCTACGGTGGACATCACCAACGATGTAAAGGCACTCAAGAATTCAGGCATCGCCTGCCAGAATCTTGTCAACATCCAGGGCTAATACAAGATCTGGGACAGCAAGGAGCATGAGAAGGACTCACTGGTTCACCTCGCTGAGGCCATCATCGACCCCTACTACATAGACATGAAGGATTCCTGCAACAAGGACAGGCGTGCCTGGCACTCAGCCTCGATGGAGATACTCGACAAAGCTCACGTCGTGTACACGGCCAAGGAGGCATACACGAGCTATGACATGTATAGGCGGATCATTGACATGAGGAAGTGCATCCTTCCCCAAAAAGGCCAGGGATCCAGCCGGAGGCAGAGCAATGGCAAGCATCATCGCAACAATAAGTAGATGATTAGATCCTCGTTTCTCCTAGTTTAGTATGCATGTAATTGCTTACTTTGGTATGTGGAAATGTTATGTGTGTAGTTACTTGTGTAATTGTATGCTTAATTTGGTTTTGCAATGCTGTCTTTTTAAGTATATATGTTGATGCTCTATAGACAGAGCAAATCACATCGCACACAGACTAAACAATGGAACCCGTCGATGATGATTTCATCAATCACTGACAATTGTATACCAGCAATCGTTTGCTGACAACGCACATGACTTGTTAACAGGAATCGTCTGTGTTGTTATTGGTCTTTCCACACGTTTCTGATTACAAACCTGTTTGTCGCATATCACACACGTCTTGTTAAGTTGAATTGTTTCTGTTCTCTTGGCTAAACACAAACAGTTCATCCGAATGAACCGTATGCCGTATATCGCACATACCTTGATCTAGCTGAACGTTTCTTTTGTGTTGCCTAATCACAAACAGTTCATCCGAGTGAACCATATGTTGTATATCGCACACACCTTCATCTGGTTGCCCGTTTCTTTTGTTCCTCCTCATTGCAAATAGTTAATTGGATTGAACCATATGCCCTGCATCGCACACGCAACTAAAATCTAAACTGTATTTGATGCATCCGTCATCGCAAACATTTTCACCTTTTTTGACAGGTTTTTACACCACCGTTTGTGATTGTTGCACCGCACACGGTTTTGTCGAAGGTTCTCTGATCGTAGTGCCGCGTTAGCAGCATCCTGCAGTAGTGATAATTAATTTATGGAGGGTAAATTAAGAATCGCCATGGTTGTATTGTAATAGGGTGCAAAATTTGATACTCAAGTGAAGAACTTGAATAATGTAGATCTCAATTGATTGAACATAACACGTCGAAGATCGCATGGATATCACATTAGTAGGCTACATAATCTGACAATGTTAGTAGATGCGCTCGTTTCTATTACCTTGTTATCAATTTAAATATAAGGAAGTGCACATTCAAGGTAATCATTTGTTGAATTGACAAAACGTAGACCGTGATTCCAAATATAATGAGGGAGGTGTATATCAAAATTTTGCAAGATTGTTGTGCAAGAGAAATTAATCTCAATCGTTGGAACATGTTCTAGAAAATTGGTATGTGGTAAACACATTGGACATGTCATTTCCAGATAATGCCTGGTACTTTATTTTACATTATCAAATACATTATATAATGTAAACATATGCCTACAAATATTTACACAAGTCCTAAAAATAGATTAAATGTAAATACCAGACTAGGATGTAAATAACAACATGCACATAGGCTAAACAGTACTAAACAGTGAGAAAATACTACTGAAACTACTGTTACAAGAATTATACAGGAGAAAATCCGGAGAGAGAAAAACTTTCTATGAAATCGGCCCATAGCCAGGGGTGATCTAGGCCAGACCCACGGCCCGACTGGAGAGGGGGCGGTCGGTGGCCTTTTAACCAGGCGGATAGGTATCGAGTGATCCCCAATCATCCTGACCAAACCCACGCCTGGGTGCCGCCGCCGCATACGCTGCTGCTCGCAGGTGACTTGCTGGCACGCCTCCATCTTCCTCGGATGAGGAGACGTCGATGGCGCCGGCAGCGGCGCCATTGGGTAGATCAGGGGCGAGACCGGAGCGACGACTAGGGCGGCGGTCGATGGCGGCAATGGCGCGACCGAAGAGGCAGCGGCGTCCCTCCATGCTTGCGGAGTCCTGGAGGCACGGTCGGGTGACCGTGCGTGGGGTGACAGTGTGCGGGGATGGCGGTGCCTCATCCGGCACGGAGGTGGAGGGTCGCGGAGGCTCGGTGGCGCTGCGACCCGGGCCAACGTCTTCATCTCCAGGCTACGCGACCAGCGTCGGGCCAGCGGCTTGGGTCATCCCTCCGGCACCGTTTCGAAACAACACGAAGATGAAGAAGCCGGGCTCGTCAGCCGGCGATGGAGGGGAATCCGCGCTGGAGCCGCGAGCTGGGGCTGGCCATCGTTGGGGCATGGCGGCATGGTGGCCAAGTCCAGCTCCTCGGCGTCCAGATCGGCGGAGGCGGTGTTACAGCCTGGCAAAGTCGACGGTGTTCGCCTACTCCATGATGGCCACAGGCTGAGCAACGACGGCGGCGGCCGTCCTCACGGATGAGGCGAAGGAAGAAAGAGGTGAGGCCAGGTATCTCACTGTCGGCGTGGCTCCCGGCAGAGCGTGGTGATAACGTGTTTGAGTGAAAAAATCAACTTATATTGAATGATAGAAAAAGTACAATTTATATGCGACTGGAAGCGTCGAACAGGCAGTCATATCCTAGGTTGGTTGCTAATTATAGGGATGCAGCGGTTTGAAAGAGAGACACCTATGCAACCGCACAGTGTTTGAAGTAGATTCCCTATTAATTAAACATAATTAATTAATTCAAACAGTTCTCATATTGAGTTGGACTAAAATAATCATTTATGTTGTGTCATTTTTGAAACTCTCAAAATAAATTTCAGGTTCTCAGGACTGAGAGTATTCCAACCGTTCACGTGACGTGTAAGTCAACGCCACGCCAGCACAAGTACAAGGACTGTAGGTGAATTTTTCTGTTTCAAACCATCCATATTCTTAGAACCTGCAAAGTTCTACCTTGAGTCTGAACTAGTGGCTGGGGCGCCATCTGGTGGCGCCTCTTGAGGCGTTATTGTGTGCACTTATCAAGCTTCCGTAGTTGTTAACGCATTAATAGTGCAGACAATCGACGATCGATAAAAATATAACACCACTTTATGTAAGCAACAAACAACAGCACTAATCAAACATTTGTTGGTCTCTTTTAAATCACATTCATACACTAATGTTGGTCTCTTTTAAATCACATTCATACACCTCTTATCAAGAGACCAACAAATTATTCACTGACAAACCAGAAAGTGTCATTCATGTACATCAGGAAAGAACATTCATAATTAAGATAGCACTCCCATTAAGATCAGTCAACTGATATGAACCTAAAAATTCAATGTACGAATTTGGCGGCTGCCAAGCCACTTTCCTGAACAAGAAAAGCAAACATACATTATCATCACATCAAGCTGGTTTTTTAACTCCAGAATTAGATATACATAGCAACAAGCAAAAGAGAGTGCACCATCGATTCATTAATGGCAGTTTGTGCATTGTGTGAATAAATAACAAACGAAGATGATAAATAGCAGTTCAAATAAACTCAAAACTTAGTTCTAAGTACAAACTAATGTTTTAAGTTGCCATGGTAACGCTACCTGCTGATTCTTAAAAGAAACAAAACTGAACCCTTTGGATCTACAGTCTTCTAAACCCACATAATTCTAGCATCTCTGTAGAAGTTACCAAGCTAAAGTGGTAAGGCAAAATATATTGTAAAAATGGGATGGTGCAGTGTGTGATAGGTTGGCGCCTTTTCAGTTCCCTTTTTCAATCTAAGTTAACACGGGAAAATGGATAGCTATGTAATATCACTGGAAGAAGTTTGTTGCTGCTTCTTGAAAAAGATAGATACAGCAAAAGTAGAGTGCACATTCATGAAATGCATCTCGTGTAGGAGAAAAAAAACGGGAGCATAATTGTAGAATGAAGTAAATGGAGATAACAAAAAGAGTACAAAAAATTAGGTGCAACAATAAGCTGCACATTGAGATCTACTCCTACAAAAAAAATGGCAGTCAACGATATCATATGAAAAAATAGCACGAATAACTCCTAGGAAGCTCTAACTGAGCAATATGATTTACACATCTGAGATCCCCTTACACTCCTTTTACTTTTGGTGGTACTAACTTCCTGGTTCACTTCTAACATTTTAGCCATTGAAATATGATTCTGCACATTTTCACCATCTTGTACTTCAACAATGGTAGCTATCACACTACATAGAGATGAGATGTTAATGAAAACCATCTACATGTCAAGGAAGCAAGCGAACAACATTTAGTACAATCAGGCACACCTTAGATAGTTAGATATATCAACTCTTTATCAAGAATGTCTGACAAACTTTGTACTTCATTGTACAGATCATGCATTTGCTCATCCAAATGGCTGTCGTCACCACCATGATCTGCCAAATAAGAATGCCTGATATAAATTTGGGTAAGGATATAATATAACAACTATGAGAAAGAAATCTCTAGAAATAAATAAATAATACCATGGATAGGGATATTAATAATTATTGTGAAATGTTAGTATCAAGACTTGTACAACAAAGGTACGTAGACATTCATAAAATACGCCAGACATGAGCATCATAGCACGAGAGAAAAGACAAGCAAGGAGCCGAAAGGCTTAGGTGGCAAATGGTAAAACCAAGGTTGGGCCTTGCTGGAGGAGTTTTATTCAAGGCGAACTGTCAAGGGGTTCCCATTATAACCCAACCGCGTAAGGAACGCAAAATTAAGGAACATAACACCGGTATGACGGAAACTAGGACGACAAGTGTGGAACAAAACACCAGGCATAAGGCCGAGCCTTCCACCCTTTACCAAGTATATAGGTGCATTAAAGTAAACAAGATATAATAATGATATCCCAAAAATAAACATGTTCCAACAAGGAACAAACTCCAATCTTCACCTGCAACTAGCAACGCTATAAGAGGGGCTGAGCAAAGCGGTAACATAGTCAAACAACGGTTTGCTAGGACAAGGTGGGTTAGAGGTTTGACATGGCAATATGGGAGGCATGATATAGCATGTGGTAGGTATCGCGGCATAGCAATAGAGCGAGCAACTAGCAAGCAAAGATAGAAGTGATTTCGAGGGTATGGTCATCTTGCCTGCAAAGTTCTCCGAGTTGACGTAACCTTGATCCTCGTAAGCGTACTCAACGGGTTCCTAGATCATGTACTCGTCTCCCGGCTCTACCCAAGGCAAGAACACAAGCAAAAGAAATCACAATCAACCATGGTGCAATGCGCAAGCAACATGATGCAAAACATGGCATGATATGCGGGATGTAATATGCAATGCATATGCGTGCTCCGGAAGGAAAAGATTGAAATAGGCCTCAACTTGGCAAACCAAGTGCGCCGCTGGAAAGATGAGTTGATTTCGGTCGAAATCGATATAAAGATCACCGGAATCGGATGCACGATTTGCAAATGGCTAGCAAAACAATAATGGCACTATTCTGCGATAAACAGCACGATGCCTCTAAAATGCAACAAGAAACTAAGCTACTACACTCTAACATAGCAATAAAGCACATGGTAGTGATCTACTCAAGATGCTTGACAAAAGATGAACACTGAGCTACGGCTAAATCACACAATAGCAGGTTCAAACAAGCATGGCAAAAGTGCAAAAGATATCAGCTTCACAGACTTAGTGAAAATAACATGTCAGGAATTAACATCAGGAAGCAAAGTTTAGAGCAAGATAACAACATGCTATAGGGACAGAACATAGCAAATAAAGGCATGGCATGAATCTACTCAAAGCATATAACAAAAGTCCCTTACTGACCATAAGCCAAAAGGGATCAGAAGATATGATGGCACCCATGTAAACATAGCAAGTTTCGTTAACAGATTCAGACTTAGCAGAAAACTGGACATGGCAAAAACAGAGTTACATAGGCATGTTTGCGAGCTCGATGCACTCCACACAAGCCATTGCATGACAAGCTAAGCATACACTCAGCAAGAAGACATGTTCAAGAAGCTAACCATGGCAAGAACCATCTCATAGCATGCAAGGATCAACTACAACAACCTTAGCAAAATTGATTAACACGTAAACAATCTGTCAGGAACATTTTACAGCAAAAGTAGAGTAAGATTGAATCATGCTAGGGTACTCCATAAATGCAAATAAGGACATGGATGGATAGAGCATAACCATATGCCCAAATCATCCTTACCGAATATACCCAAAAGAAGCATGGATCACTCTGTATCAACATGAATACATGGCATACAAATAACAACAGGGAAAAAACTTAGTGAAATTCTAAGTCCCTGAAATCAGCAATATTACGAGAGCTACTTTGCATGCATGTGTTAGTCACCACATTGATCACAAAAATATATGGCATACACCCCTGTGAAGATGGCATGGCATAGCCCAAAACACATGTAGAGATCAAGTCTATAGGAGGCACATAATAATCGTGGCAAAAATGACAAATGTTCATAAACTGATAATAAACAGGAACTAACATTTTATAGCACTCTTGCAACAGCAATTTGGGCATCAAGATGAACTCAAACAAGCATGGTGCAATGGAACAAAATGAAGAGCACAATCAGATGAACATTTTGATATCTCATATGCACAAAACGGACCACCGAGATTGCAGACTTAGTAAAAATAGAAGGTCAATCTAGGTTTCAGATCTAGATCCGGGCGCGTGGAACGAGGTTCGTCGACGTCGGAGGTCGCCGGAGTTGGAGGAGCTCGCCAGAGTTGCAGATCCGGCCGATGAGGTGCGGATGAGGAGCCGGAGACTGGAGGAGGCAGGGCAAGGTGCGGGGCCGGCGACCTCGCGGCGGCGCGGGCGAAGGAGCAGGCCGGCGAGCCGGGCGGCGAGGTGGCGCGGCGCGGCGCGAGGTGGCGGCTGTTGAAAATAATTCTGTGATTAGGGGAAAACCTCCCCTTGCCCAAACCGTCATTGCGGTTTGTCCCGCAACCGACGTCTCCCTTCGATCTCCTGGAACCGACGCCTCCTCGAGGGATCGTCGTGTCTCTCCGGGACATATAAAAGGGGCCTGTAACCATCGATCAATTAAGACAATCATTCTGATTCAAAACACATTATCACGCACGTAGAACAGCCAGCGAGAGCGAAAGGCAACAAAGAAAGGAGAAGAGAGGAAGCACTCGCCGCAGGTGAGATGACAGGCCTCGTCTCCTTCTTCCTCCGTCTGATCCGCAAGGACGGTCGCCGCTACCGCCTCATTGCCCTTCGCCACCATGGAGTTGGTGGCCATCGCCGTTTCCGTCGCCGGATGCAAGCCATCCGTCGATTCAACCGCAGCGCCGCTGGACACGCCCCCCGCGGTGCTCCCCTCGCCCCTGGACACAACCACGATGGTGCTCCCTGCGCCCGTGGCCAGGCGCCCATGTGGTTCGACCACTGGCTAGTGGCCGGCCCGAGCGCCTCCATGGTGCACAAGGCTGCAGCCGCGCCTGCACCGCCCCCTGGATCTCCGCCTCCACCACCTCCTCCGCCGGCCGCGAGGCTCGCGCCGTCGACGCCAACACCCGTAGCCGAGGCCGCTGGCCCGCCCGGATACTGCCCTGTGCCAATGCGCGTCGTCGTGAACGAGGAGGAGGTGCTCGCCTTCATCTCCCCGCCGACCGGTGCCTCCGGAGTAGTCCGCCTTGGAGCCGGCATGGAGGGCGCTGACGCCATCGCCACGCCTCAGCAGGAGACGGCTGCGGGCTCGAGCAACCAAGACGCACGACGCTTAGGGCGCACCGTCACCGCCATCGACCGTCGTCCCAGCCGCCGCCCCGGTTCGTGGGCTCCGGCGAGCCTCGGACTCGCCAGCACCGCACCAGGAACTGCTCGCATGGATCACGTCGTCGTCGACTCTTCTTCGGACGAGGAGGGGTCGTCGGTGCTACGCCGGTGATCACCGGAATCGCGAGGGCCTGCGGCGGCCACTCCTCCCGCCGGCGCCGCCGTGTGACAATGGGGATCGAGCAGAGGTGGTGGTGCGGGGTTCGGATACTCCGACCCTTATCTGATCCGCCCACTCCCCCCTGTCTTGTGCGGTGCGGCGGCGTGTGGGCCAGCCAAAGGCCGGGCAGGCCCAGGCCCAGGCGCCCGCGGTGGCTGTGTCCTCCCCTGTGCGCTGCTGTGGCGGGTGGGCCGGCCAGATGTGTGGATTTTTTTTCTTTTCTCTGTTTTCTTATCATTAGTACTAATTATTGTATTTGTGCAATTTTAGTCTATGTTTAGTACTGTTTAGTACATAGATTGACTACTACTTACATTTTAGTCCTGTTCTAGATTCATTCTATGTTAGGACTTGTGTAATTATTAGTAGGTGTGTTTATATTATGTAATGGATTGATAATATAAATAAAGTACCGGATTTCATCTAGGAAGAATGACATGTTCCATGTGTTTATCACATCTCATTTTTATCGAACATGTCTTTGCGATTGAGATCTTCTCTCGCATTTCAAACTTGCAAATTTTTGAATGCTTCTCCCTCATCTTATTTGGAATCACAAGGGAATGAGTTGTGAACTACTGCTCATTTGCAGACTATCCTCTCTTACTATGAGGTCTACGCTTTGTCATTCTCGACAAACGATTACCTCCAATGTGTATTCCTTATATCTGAATTGTAGCATACACAAGGTAATGGCGATGTAGCCCATTACTATGAGATCTAAGTGATCTTCAAAGTGTTATGTTCACACAATTAAGGTTGAGAATTTTTCAAGTTTACACTTGAGTATCAAAATTTTGCATTCTTATTACACAACCATGATGGTTTTTAATTTACCACCCGTAAATTAATTATCTCTGGTTTCCCATGTAGGCGAAGATGACTGCCAAAGAGTTTGAGGAGCTTGCCCTCAATGGCCACAATTACCCTACATGGGCTATGGACATCAAGATCAGTCTTGCGTCCCGTGGGATAGCGCGTGCAATACAACCCCCGGAGACTCCTCTACCGAATGGGGCCACGCCACTGACAGAACAGCAGAACTATGTTGCCTTATTCATCATAAGGCACCATATTCATCCAGATCGCAAGTCTGAGTATTTACAGGAGGAATCTCCTAGTACTCTGTTTCTGGCCCTCAAAACGAGGTATGAACAGCAGAAGGCAGTAGTCCTACCCGAAGCACTCCATGATTGGACTCATCTTCGTCTTCAGGATTTCAAGTCCATCGGTGAGTACAATCATGTTGTTCATAAGATATGGTCCAAACTGCGCTTTTGTGAGAAGGAACCTACTGAGGGGGAGAATATAGAGAAAACTTTGTCTACTATGCTCCCTTCAGATAGAATCCTCCAACAGCAATATCGTGCTCGTAACTACACTGTCTATTCCGAGCTTATTCACATGTTACTTCAGGCTGAAAAGCATGATGAGCTACTCGCTAAGAATGGATCCCAGCGCCCAGTTGGGGCACAACCTTTACCTGAAGTCCATCTGAATGTTGCGAATAGACAGAAGTTTAATGGTACCCCTCGGGGTAAACAATCCAATTTTGAGCATAAGCGAAAGCGCAATGGGAACAGAAGATCTAGATACCCAGGCAAGGGAAAAGGCACTTCAAAGCCCAGGTTTGATAAATCTAAGATTTTTTAACAAGTTTGGATGCTCCACGCATTCTACTGAAAAGTGCACAATGCCCAAGCATCTGGTTATGCTGTACCAGCAATCTCAGGGACGCAAAGCACCTCAAGGGAAAAGGTTTGAAGCCAACTTCAACCTTCATCCGGATAGCGCAAAAGGAGCTGGTGGTTCGCACGATGTGTGTTCCTCCTGGACCGAGCAATGCCGTGATTCCTTATCTGCCTGAGGCTACTGCTGAAATGGAGAACACGTTGATTGAGTACACCGCAAACAACGTGTTTGGCGACTTCGACTAGTCCCTCAATCTCCTAGTGTTCTACTTAATTATGTCCATTTGTGATGATTGTAATAAGAACATAAGCTTGTTGTTGTCTTTATATTGTATTGTATCAACACATTTGATATAATAAAGATTGTATTCTATATATTACTATGAGGTTTTGTTATTGAAAATTCTTTGTTTTATATAGTTTTCTACGGGGACAATCCGATGGAAGAGGAATTATGCCTTGTGGACAGTGGTGCCACAAACTCCATACTGAGGGAGATGAAATATTTCCAAACTTTGAAAAAGACGAATGGAGATATTCTAACTATCGCTGGACGCGATACTGTGATTGTTGGTACTGGATGTGCCATATTCACCCTCCCAAGTGGTACATATGTGACAATTGAGGATGCTTTACTGTATCCCGATTCTGCACGTACCCTGATCAGTTATCGAGATATCCATAAAAATGGTTTTCATATTGAAACCCATGAAGACAACAAAGAGGGGTATCTACTCTTTACTAAAGATGACGGATATGGCAAAAAGGTACATGAGAAAATTCCTTCTCTATCGGCCGGTTTGTACTATACGTACATCAAACCCATGGAACATGTTGCATACAAAGTAATTTTTCAGAATGTTAACGCATTCCAAACCTGGCATGATCGCCTAGGCCATCCTGGAATAGGGATGATGAGAAAAATTACTAGCAATTCCATTGGTCATAATTTGCTTGAGTCAAAATTTCCTCAATCTTCTGATTTTGTGTGCACATCTTTTGCCACGGGAAAGCTAATTTTGGGGCCCTCACACCTCAAAATACAAGCTGAACCACTTCAGTTCCTTGAACGTATTCAAGGAGACATTTGTGGTCCCATTCAGCCATTATCTAGACCTTTCTGGTATTTCATGGTTCTGATTGACGCATCTACACGATGGTCACATGTGTGTCTTCTATCCACACGAAACCATGCATTTGCCAAGATAATGAGGCAAGTCATTAAGTTGCAAGCTCATTATCATGAAAGTCAAATTAAATCAATTCGAATGGACAATGCTGCAGAATTCTCCTCACGTGCTTTCAATGATTATTGCATGGCTTTGGGGATTGAAGTTCATCACTCTGTTCCATATGTCCATACACAAAATGGTTTGGCTGAAGCATTGATTAAGAGGATCAAACTCATTGCAAGACCTTTGTTGACGAATTGCCACTTGCCAACCTCTTGTTGGGGTCACGCTGTTTTACACGTTGCTGACTTGATACAATTGAGGCCAACTGCATATCACAGTTCTTCCCCTCTAGAATTGGTACATGGAAATCCTCCAAGCATTTCCCATCTGCGTAAGTTCGATGTGCTGCATACATCCCGATCTCACCACCACAGCGGACATCTATGGGCCCACATAGGAAGTTGGGGATCTATGTGGGGTACAAATCGTCGTCGATTATTAAGTACCTGGAACCCCTGACTGGGGATCTGTTCACAGCCCGTCACGCTGATTGCATATTTAATGAGGAACATTTTCCGGCATTAGGGGGAGATTTCAAGTACCAGAAAGAATGCCCGGAAATTGATTGGAATGCTCATTCCATTTCATCCTCTAATCCACGCACCCATGAGACCGAACTTCAAGTTCGGAAGATCATTAATTTGCAACATCTTGCAAATAATCTGCCAGATTCATTTACTGATTTGAAAGGTGTTACAAAATCCTTAAACCCGGCCAGAAACGCGCCAGAAAAAGTGGAGGTACCAATAAAAACCACTCAACTCCCTATTCCTAAAAAGAGGGGGAGTAGTACGGCCTCTAACCGGAGCATGCTTCTAGCAAGCAGCAAAGGAAATCGAGGAGAAAAACCTCGGAGTCAGTAAATGCAGGTCAACTCAACATTGACAAACACCTGATGGGTAGTATACACCCAGTGGAAGGGCAACCTCCACAACCCAGTTCCAGTGTGCACAAACTGACTGGGACATTGGAACACCCAGACTCGATTGTATTGGGAAATCACGAAGAGTCACTAGGGGTGCAGGAAATTTCGATCAACTATGTTGATTCTGGAGAATCATTTGACCGTAAGACTACGACTGTCGACATATATTTTGCTGAAAAGATTGCAGATACCCTTCTCACTGATCATGATCCAAGGTCTATCGTTGAGTGCCAAAAGCGCTCCGACTGGCCTAAATGGAAGGATGCAATCCAAGCAGAAATTGCCTCGCTTAACAAAAGAAAGGTATTCACTGAAGCAATACCTACACCTCCCAGTGTTTTCCCTGTGGGATTCAAATGGGTTTTTCTCCGGAAACGGAATGAGAACAATGAGGTGGTGAGATATAAAGCAAGGCTTGTAGCACAAGGTTTCACGCAGAAACCTAGCATTGATTTCACTGAAACATATTCTCCAGTAATGAGTGCAACCACTCTCCGATATCTTATATCTTTGGCAGTGCAAAATCGTCTATCTATGCAGTTGATGGACGTCGTGACCGCATATCTTTACGGGTCACTAGATTCGGACATATATATGAAGGTTCCTGATGGAATCTCTGTCCCGAATAAAAATGCAAAACGCAACATGTATTGTGTAAAGCTGAATAAGTCATTATATGGCTTAAGGCAGTCGGGACGGATGTGGTACAACCGACTCAGTGAGTTCCTTCTTCAGAAAGGTTACTCCAATAGTGCTGATTGCCCATGTGTTTTCATCAAGAAGTCCTCTACAGGATTTTGCATCATTTCTGTGTATGTTGATGATCTCAACATCATCGGCAGCACACCAGACATTGATGAAGCACACAATCACCTAAAGATGGAATTTTAGATGAAGGATTTGGGTAAAACCAAATTTTTCTTAGGTATTCAACTTGAGCATCTTCCCTCGGGAATCATGGTACACCAATCTACCTATATCCAGAAAATATTGGAGAAATTCAATATGGACAAATCCTATCCATCTAAAACTCCCATGGTGGTTCGATCTTGTTGAGATGTAAATGAGAGACAATCGAATAAATGATTGGACTGTCGATTCCATTGAATGATTCTCGGTATATATACAAGGGGAACAGACACGATCGAGAGATGCGACTGTTCGTAGAGATGCAAGGGGAGAGGCGCGATGGTTGCCAATGCAACCGACGTACAGATTACAATGGGAGGATTATCTCTTTAATTAACCTATTAATTTAATCCTAACACTCCCCCTAATCCTTCCTTGTCCTTGCAACCGATCATCTCTGGAATCATCCTTGAATTAACTCTTCTCTAAAAACCCTGTGGGAAAAATGTGAGAAGTTTTGTAGTATGATATGTTGCTAAAACTCCTTCAAACCCAGTGGGAAAAATAAGGAGAAAATGGTGCAACATATAATGGTTATTGTCTCTTTTAACTCAATACAAAAAACCCATAGAGTTCAAAGGACAATAAATATGTCGTATATACTTTCCTAAAAACCCCGGTGGGGAAAACTGAAAGTATGACATATGATCTCATGTTGATATTACCTCATTAAAAACCTTTATGAGAACCTGTAAAGTGAACTCATGAAGGGAAAAAGAGTATAATATGATGCATTGAACAGGAACAATTCAGGAAGATACTCCCCCTGATTCTTGCAAAATTCAAAGCCGTCACCTACCAATTCCATGAACACATTTCTGGAACATAGAAGTTGGTAGAAACCCGATGAACAAATCAGTCGCATGATTTAACTTGCAAGATATGCAATATAGTGATATTGCTTATTATGTAACCTGTTTGCATCCGGGCAACACAAGAAACATTATCGTTGAGATAATGGTTGGTGGATGTAGCCATGAGGTCTGTTTCGAAGACTTCTCATGCATGAGAGGGCTACTACACCTAGGAGGAACACTAAGCTTGTCTACGATCTGGCATAGTAGGGATCTGATTGATGTATCCAACGATATCGGTGTTCACATTTCTGTGAAACTGAAAAACTAGGACAAGATGTTTGATGCCTTTGGAGATATCGAAAGATATTATTGAGTACCAATTGTGTTTGGTGGATCCAATGGCATTATGGAATGTTGAGTCCCAATATCTCATTTCCATCATCTCTTGGTCAAAATAGATCTTTCTCTACGTCTAGAGAATGAACTACCATGAGAGTTATGGGTGGATAAGATTTGTCCATAGTGAATTTCTCCAATATATTATGGATATAGACAACATAGTATACCATAATGTATGAATGAAGGTGCTCAAGTTGTAGTAACGAGCGGTATTTTGGTTTACCCAAATCCTTCATCTTAAACTCCGTCATTCAGATGATTACATGTGTCGTCATTGCAGACACACAAACATGGATAATCATTATTGTAGGAGTAATCCTTGTGAATAAGGAACTCACTACGTCGGTTGTACCAAATGTACCGACAACAATAAGTCTTATGGTGACTTACTGATTTTACACAATGTATGTTGGGTATTGCATTTCAATTCAGAAGTGAGGTTCCGTCGGGAACTATCTATACCTGAATCTAGTGATCTACATGGATATGTAATCACTACATCTGTCAACTGCAGAGATAGATGATTTTGAACTGCCAATGATATAAGTTATCGGAATGAGATTCCACCTCGGGAGAATAGTTGGGTATCTGCGTGAACCCTTGTGCTACAATACTTTCTCTTTGTTTCACCACCTCGTTATTCTCAATTTTGTTTCCAGAAGAAAACTGGTGTAGGTATTGCTTATGAATACCTTCCCATTATTGAGCAAGATCATTTCTACCTAGATTGTACCCTTTGCTTGAGTTCAGTCCGAGTGTTGTTCACACTTTGCCATGGCCATGGTCTTTGGATCTGAATCACTTGAAAGGTTTTTTCAATCTAGTTGAGAAATGTATGTCGACAATTTTAGACTTCCGGTTATATGTTTCTCCAGAATCTATATATCAATATATAGTTGATGGAAATATCGTTACCCATGGTGACTGCTCACGATTTCCCAATGCGGTTGAGTCGGGTATTCCGATGTCCCGGTCATTGTGTGCACTATGACCTAGGTTGGTGGAGGTTTCCCGTCCACTGGGTGTATACTACCCATCAGGTGCCTGTCAACGTGAAGTTGACTTGCATTTACTGATTCACAGGCCTTGATATCCTTGCTTGCGAGAGCTGAATCCTGATGTACTATTGTCATACTTCTCCCCCTGTTGCTTTGAACGGGGAGTTGAGTGGTTTTAGTTGGTACCTCCACTCTTTCCGGCATATTTTTCAGGATTGTAGGATTGTGTGACACCATTATAGTCAGTAAATGAATCTGGCAGGTTATTTGCAATGTGTTACAAATCTTCTGAACGCATGGTTCAGATATTTGAGTATGTGGATTTGAGGAAGAAATGTGTTCAACACTCCACTAATTTCCTGGCATTCTTTATGGTACTTGAAATCTCCCCCTAATGCCTGGAAATGTTCCTCATTGAATTAGCATACTGACCTTGAATAACTCCCCATGCGAGGGGCTTGAGGTATTGACGGAAATACAGTTATTCCTCACATAGATCCCAACTATATGTTGAGGGGACAATGATGTATGCCGGGTGGTGATATCGGTATGCAACCGAATTACCGCAGATAGGAAATACTTGGTAGATATCCACATATCAAAGATAGAGGGGAATAATATTATGCAGTTCTGTCATGAGCGTGTAAAACTGCATGACTCCAACGTAAAGTTGGCAAGTTGCAATTCCAATGTAAAGATAATGCAATGGGCTTAACTCTTTGGATAGGATTCTACCAAACCATTTTGAGTCTAGACATTAGGACAAATTGCTAAACTTCAATCCAAAGGCCATAGAGAAAGCCCTCAAGGAGAATTCTGCAATGTTATCCATTCGATTTGCTTGAAATCGATGTCAGGATAATGAGCCAATGGTTTCATGTGAATAAAGCACGCACTTAAGACCATCATGTAGATATGTCTTTTAGAACCATGGAATACCTGAATAGTCTACTCAATGGCTGGGAAGAGCCACTTACCTCGACTTGATGCATTCAAGGAGTCTGAGTGGTTCAACGTAGACTTTAAGGTGTGCGAGCCTTAAAATTAGCTTCCCTGTATCACTTGTAGTGCACATAAAATCCAAATGTTATTAGAATTTAGCATCATAATAAACATAAACTATTGGAATTGTTGATAGTTTTAGTTTCAACTCAATGTCTCGATGACCAAGGCGAGTATGCCAAGTTTGTCATGTACAAGACATTCTGGAAAACTATATCATACACAACATGTGCTACGGGTTGTGTCGTATGTGTAGTACAATCCAGATGATACACAGGGAATGTGCTTGCCATATCCGTTGCATATGGTAAAGAGAAGTTATTTCTCGTTGTTGTCATCATAAGTCTCGCTATGGAAACTATTTTGATGGATACCTTCATAATTTAGTAGGGTACGAGTTAAACCTGGGAAGCAATAAAGCATCTCGACATTACTCGAGTACCCACAGTGATAGTAAATATGACTCGAGTTGAGCCAACAAATACCTCATCGCGTCAAACGATTTAAATATCTCCTTTCTCTCAATGAGAGTGGAAACATTGGACTTCCTTGAGTATAAAGTTTCTGGTGCATATATTCACAAGGCACATATCATTTTCCATCGGATTGACTCCCATAGAAATCTATATATAGACATGAAGATTCTCAATATGAAAATCACTATCAGATATATAGAATACATAGAAATGTATTTGTATCAAAGTGCTGATACAATATATTGTCATATACAATATATGATGACAACAATAATCATGTTCTTATTAGAACATCATAAATGGACATAAATAAATAGATCATTAAGGAGACTAAGGGACTAAATTCATAGTCTGCAAACATGTCGGTAGATGCATATTCAACCATCATGCTCTCCATGCTCATAGGGTCTCGTGACAGCTTGATGGTGTCAGGTTGAGGGTTTGAACTGAGTTTAAAACCATTACCCTTGATGTCCTTTGCGTCCTGGTGGCGTGGCTTAGATTGCACGCGCTATCCCATGGGATGCAAGACTGATCTTGATGTTCATGACCCGCTTAAGTAAGTTGTGGCCATTGAGGGCAAGAGCCTCAAATTGTTAGCCAACGGTTACTTATAGGGCCAAGCCAGAGATTATTAATTTACAAGAAGTAAATTAAAAACCATCAGGGTTTTGTAATAAGAATGCAAAATTTTTACTCAAGTGTATAACTTGAAAATGCTCAACCTCAATTGTGGGAACATAACACATTGAAGATCATACAGATCTCATAGTAATAGAGATAGGCTGCACATGGGCAGTAGATCCAACTCATTACCTTGTGTTTTCCTAATATAATGAGGGAGATGTTATTGTAAATTTTTTACAAGTTTGTTGTGCGGGAGAAATCAATCTCGACCGCTGTGACATGTTCATGAAGAATGGCAATGTGGTAAACACATAAAACATATCATCTCCTGTGAAAAACCGATAATTTATTTATATTACAGATTGTGTAATATAAATCCATTTTAATGTTGCAAAATTAATAGATCTCAAGAAGGTGGCTCGAAATTATTAGTGTGAATCTCAAATTGCTAAGATGACACCTTGAGTTTTGCATATGTATTTGCAAGAAATTGAAAATCTCAATTGCAAATAGACGTATTAATCTCGACATGTGGTTAACATGGAAATATATACATCATAGGAATATTCCAGAATACGTCGTACTCAACGGAGAAACAATACTGCAGAGGTACTGAATTTATCTTTGCGAGAGATAAACAATCTCAATTGCAAATAATAGATGTGATGAATCTCAACATGTAAGAAACATGGAAATATATTACATCACTTTCTGGAATACAAGGAACTCTACAGAAAACCACTACTAATGTAATGAATAATAACGATGTTGTAAACTTGATGCTCAAGTGTAAAACTTGAATTGTATAGACCTCAAATTGAATGAGATGATCTTGTATCAAGTTGCAAGATAATTCAGCAGAGTGAATTAATATTTTACGAGAGAAAATTGATCTCAACCGCAATGATATTATTTTGCGAGAAAAAGAAATTTCTCAATCGCAAATGTTGTGCGAGAAAACTTAATCTCAATCGCAAAACAATGTCGTTGTACTAATAGGACATGTTATAGGAATTGCTAAAAAGCAAACACATTGAACATGCCACATACAATAACCACATATTTTCTGGAATGTTACACTCAACAGAAAATGCAGTAATTAACAGGGTTTAAAATAGGAAAATTACACTGCTAGAATTGCTGTTAGATTTAAGCAAATAATGCAAATTAGCAGGAGCTCCTGGTGGCTCAACCGCATGCAAACATGCCACGTAGGGCAGCCCGGCCACGTGCAGCTTGGTCAACCCAATGGATAAGGAAGAGTAGACAGGGATATCCATAGAAGGAGTAGATTCGATCCCCAATCCACATGACCAAGACCGGAGGGACTCCAGTCGCGCTCTTCCTCGGAGGCACCTACGGCCGGTCGTCCGCATAACGGGCGACGGGAGGAACTCCAGCCGCGCTATTCATCGTCAGAGTCGTCGGGGAGGCGAATGCCAGGCACGGCCCAAGCGCTGCTGGGCCCCAAGTTCTCTCGCGGGCAGTGCGGCTGGTCGACGGCGGGCTGCGGTTGCTCGACGCTGTGAAGGCGGAGGCCACGAGGCGCCTGCAAGTGCCAGTGTGCGGCGAGGGTGCCGCGGTGGCGCGGGGCCGGGCGAGGCCTGGTGCAGGGCGGGCGCGCGCGAGGGCGGCCTCGGCCTGGCGCAGGGGCCCGACCACGGGTGTGGCGCGGGCACGGCCGTGCGGCGGGGGCGCTTTGGCGCGACTGCATCAACATCAACGACTGCGGCGTCGGAGGAGCCGCTCATGACGCGCATGCCGAAGGGCGACCCTGTAGAGGGCCGGCGCCACCGATCTGCGCAGATGCGCGTTTCCGTCGCGGGACGCGAAGCCGGTGGTTCCGGTCGCCCAGTCCAGCGCGGGATCGAGGCCAGACGCTGATGGCAAGATGGCGATGAGCGCCACCACCAGTCCAGCGAAGATGGTAATGAAGTGAGGCATCCTACCTTTTCTTGATTCATGCTCTTTAAGGTTCGATGGATGCACATACATGGCGCATGCCCCTGCAACCCTGTTCTTCATTCTCTCGTTTATCCCCTGTATTCCTGTAGGAATCGAAGTGACAGTTAGAGACCGAGAGATTTGTCGTCGTGGCCGTGCACGGCGCGAAGATGCCTATTGGAAGCGCTTTCGCCGGGCTGAGGACCGCCGCGCCACCACGCCGAACCAACGGCTGTAGCCGTCGAACTCGCAGGCGAGCGATGCTGCAGCCAGGAGCCGTCGCGCTGACTGAATCGCTCCGCCATGAGCCGTCTTGCCGATGGAATCGCTCCACCGTAAACGAGAGACAATCGAATAAATGATTGGACTGTCGATTCCATTGAATGATTCTCGGTATATATACAAGGGAACAGACATGATCGAGAGATGCGACCCTTCGTAGACATGAAGGGGGGAGAGGCGCGACGGTTGCCACTGCAACCGACGTACAGATTACAAGGGAAGGATTATCTCTTTAATTAACCTATTAATTTAATCCTAACAGATCTTTAGACGTAGAGAAAGATCCATTCAGACAAAGGGATGATGAAGAAGAGGTGTTGGGACCTGAAGTTCCATACCTTAGTGCTGTTGGAGCGCTTATGTATCTTGCAAATTGCACAAGACCTGATATTGCATTTGCAGTGAATCTACTTGCTAGACATAGCGCAACTCCCACCAAACGTCATTGGTCTGGAGTGAAGAATATCTTTCGATATCTTCAAGGCACAAAGGATCTTGGCCTATTTTTTCAGTTCTAGAAAAATCAGAACTCTGATATGATTGGGTATGCAGATGCCGGCTATTTGTCTGATCCCCATAATGCCAGATCTCAGATCGGTTTCGTGTTCCTACATGGTGGCACTGCTATATCATAGAAGTCTTCGAAACAGACTCTGGTAGCAACATCTACCAATCATTCTGAAATAATTTCATTATTTAAAGCAACATGCGAATGTGTATGGCTTCGCAGAATGATAAATCACATACAACAGTCATGTGGAGTGGGTTCGATAAAATCACCTACCATTATCTATGAAGATAATGCGGCCTGTGTTGCGCAGATGCAAACAGGATACATCAAGAGTAATATCACCAAGCATATTTCTCCTAAATGGTTTTTTCCCCATAATCTTCAGAAAAGTGGGGAAATAAACATTATGCAAGTTAAATCATGCGACAACCTTGCTGATTTATTTACCAAGTCTCTACCAAATTCTACATTCCAGAAATGTGTTCATGAAATTGGTATGCGGAGACTTAGAGACTTGCAGGTGTTAGAGGGAGTCTCTTCTTAGATATTCTCATTTTAATGACATCACATTATGCTATCTTTCTTTGTGAGTATATGTTTCAGGATCTCATCAAAGATTTTATGAGAACTTTTGAAGGAGAATCTTTTGAGATGATAGAGCTTCCCGGACAATCGTGAAGATGATCTACATGGTAGAGCGTAGATTAGAGGGAGTGTTGAAAATAATTCTATAATTAGGGGAAAATCTCCCCTTCACGCAACCGACGTCTCCCTTCGATCTCCTGGAACCGACGCCTCCTCGAGGGATCGTCGTCTCTCTTCGGGACATATAAAAGGGGACGAGACTTGCCTGCTCCCCCAGCGTGCGCCCATCCGTGCTCCTGCATACGTGGCATGATTTGATTGGAACAAAATAAGGCCTGGTCCCACCCCCTTAAAATCAGGGGGAGATGATTAGATTAGAAAGAAAAAAGAGAAAAAGACAGCCGTAGGATGGAGTGGGAGCACGGATGGGAGCATGGGGAGGGAGCAGGCAAGCCGGATCCTATAAAAGGGGCCTGTAACCATCGATCAATTAAGACAATTCAAAACCGCGGGCACAGGGCGGCGGCGGCTGGGCTCTGGCGGGCCAGCGGCAGTGCCACGTGGCGGCCTATGAGTGGCTGGGGAACTCCTCTCATACAAAAAGATTGTTAGAGTAGAACGAGAGAAGTAATGAAAACGGTGCATCCTTTATTAGATGAGATCTGCTATTTATACAAAGGGAAGAGACACCACTAGGAAGGCGTCTGTTTAGGGAGGTGCCTATTCGGTAGGGAACCGACGTGGCAGATGCAACTGCCTGCGGTTAGTGAAAGCAGGGATTATCCCATAATTAATAATCATTAATTAATCCTAACACTCCCCCTAATCAATGCTTGATTATGAGCAGACTTCATCTTGATAAAGATTCTCCTTGAAAACCCTGTGGGAAAAAATGTAAGGAGATACGTGTTTGATATGTTGCTAAAACTCCTTCAAACCCGGTGGGAAAAATAAGGAGAAAATGGCACAACATATATTGGTCATTGTCTCTTTTAACTCAATACGAGAAAACTCATAGAGTTTAGAGGACAATAAATATGTCGTATATACTTTCCCAAAAACCCGGTGAGAAAACAGAAAGTATGACATATGATCTTATGTTGATATTACCTCATTAAAAACCTTTATGAGAACCTGTATAGTAAACTCATGAAGGGAAAAGAGTATAATATGATGCATTGAACAGGAACAACTTAGGAAGATACCCCCCCTGATTCTTGCAAATTCCAAAGTCGTCACCTACCAATTCCATGAACATGTTTCTGGAATGTAAAAGTTGGTAGAGACTTGGTGAACAAATCAGTTGCATGATTTGACTTGCAAGATATGCAATATAAAGATATTGCTTATTAGTAACCTGTTTGCATCCGGGCAACACAAGCAACATTATCATTGAGATAATGGTTGGTGGATGTTGCCATGAGGTCTGTTTCGAAGACTCTTCATGAGGGGGCTACCACACCTAGTAGGAACACTAAGCTTGTCTACGATCTGACATAGTGGGGATCTGATCGATGTATCCAATGATATCGGTGTTCACATTTTTGTGAAACTGAAAAACCAGGACAAGATGTTTGATGCCTTTGGAGATATCAAAGATATTCTTGAGTACCAACCAATTGTGTTTGGTGGATCCAATGGCATTATGGAACATTGAGTCCCAATATCTCATTTCCATCATCTCTTGGTCTAAATAGACCTTTCTCTATGTCTAGAGAATGAACTACCATGAGAGTTATGGATGGATAAGATTTGTCCACAATGAATTTCTCCAATATATTATGGATATAGACAACATAGTATACCATAATGTATGAATGAAGGTGCTCAAGTTGTAGTAATAACGAGCGGTATTTTGGTTTACCCAAATCCTTCATTTTAAAGTCCGTCACTTAGATGATTACATGTGTCGTCATTGTAGACACACAACACATGGATAATCATCATGGTAGGAGTAATCCTTGAGTATAAGGATCTCACTACGTCGGTTGTACCGTATGTACCGACAACAATAAGTCGTATGGTGGCTTACCGAATTTACACAATGTATGTTGCATTTTGTATTTCGATTCGGAATTGAGATTCCATCGGAAATCAATCATATATGTCTGAATCTAGTGATCCACATGGATATGTAATCACTACATCTATCAACTGCAGAGATAGATGATTTTGAACCGTCAATGATATAAGTTATCGGAATGAGATTCCACCTCCGGAGAATAGTTGGGTATCTGCGTGAACCCTTGCGCTACAATACTTGCTCTTTGTTTCACCACCTGGTTGTTTTCAATTCTGTTTCCAGAAGAAAACTGGTGTAGGTATTGCTTATGAATACCTTCCCATTATTGAGCAAGATCATTTCTACCTAGATCATACCCTTTGCTTGAGTTCAGTCCGAGTGTTGATCACACTTTGCCATGGCCATGGTCTTTGGATCTGAATCATTTGTAAGGTTTTGCAATCTAGTTGAGAAATGTATGTCGACAATTGTAGACTTCCGGTTATATGTTTCTCCAGAATCTATATATCAATATATAGTTGATGAAAATATCGTTACCCATAGTGACTTCTCGCGATTTCCCAATGCGGTTGAGTCGGGTATTCCGATGTCCCAGTCATTTTGTGCACTATGACCTGGGTTGGTGGAGGTTTCCCGTCCACTGGGTGTATACTACCCATCAGGTGTCTGTCAACTTGAAGTTGACTTGCATTTACTGATTCACAGGCCTTGACATCCTTGCTCGCGAGAAGCTGAATCCTAATGTATTATTGCCGTACTTCTCCCCCTGTTGCTTTGAATGGGGAGTTGAGTGGTTTTAGTTGGTACCTCCACTTTTTCTGACATATTTTTCAGGATTGTAGGATTGTATGACACCTTTATAGTCAGTAAATGAATCTGGCAGGTTATTTGCAATGTGTTGCAAATGTTCTGAACGCATGGTTCAGATCTTTGAGTACATGGATTTGAGGCGGAAATGTGTTGAACATTTCACTAATTTCCTGGCATTCTTTATGGTACTTGAAATCTCCCCCTAATGCCTGGAAATGTTCCTTATTGAATTAGCATACTGGCCTTGAATAACTCCCCATGCGAAGGGCTTGACGTATTGACGGAAATACAGTTATTCCTCACATAGATCCCAACTATATGTTGAGGGGCCAATGATGTATGCCGGGTGGTGACATCGGTATGCAACCGAATTACCGCAGATAGAAAATACTTGGTAGATATCCACATATCAAAGATAGAGGGGAATAATATTATGCAGTTCTGTCATGAGCGTGTAAAACTGGATGACTCCAACGTAAAGTTGGTAAATTGCAATTTCAAAGTAAAGATAATGAAATGAGCTTTAACTCTTTGGATATGATTCTACCAAACCATTTTGAGTCTAGACATTAGGACAAATTGCTAAACTTCAATCTAAGGGCCATAGAGAAGGCACTCAAGGAGAATTATGCAATGTTATCCATTTTGATTTGCTTGAAATCGATCTCAGGATAATGAGCCAATGGTTTCGTGTGAATAAAGCACACACTTAAGACCATCATGTAGATATGTCTTTTAGAACCATGGAATACCTGAATAGTCTAGTCAATGGATGGGAAGAGCCACTTACCTCAACTTGATGCATTCAAGGAGTCTGAGTGGTTCAACGTAGACTTTAAGGTGTGCGAGCCTTAAAATTAGCTTCCCTGTGTCACTTGTAGTGCACATAAAATCCAAATGTTGTTAGAATTTAGCATCATAATAATCATAAACTATTGGAATTGCTGATAGTTTCGGTTTCAACCCAATGTCTCGATGACCAAGGCGAGTATGCCAAGTTTTCATGTACAAGACATTTTGAAAAAACTATCTTGGGCGCAACATGTGCTACGGGTTTTGTAGTATGTGTAGTACAATCCAGATTATACATAGAGAATGTGCTTGCCATATCCGTTGCATATGGTAAAGAGAATGTATTTGTAACACCCCGAGAATCTTGCTACAGTAATCCCATGCCTAATGACGCCATGAAATCATAATCATTTTGCTAATCCTCACTTTGATTCAAACCAAACTCAAATCCGGATTCAAATGCCTAAGTCATATAATATTTTTTATAAAATAGTAATTTAAAAATATTCCTTAGGTTGAAAACTTTAATTACATAATTGTCATGCATTAAACAAACATTATGGAGATGTTTAAAATACCCCTGAAAATTATAACACTGGTCCAATAGCTAATTATTTGACCTTTTCAATTTCTAAAAAAAGTTGAACACTCCTAAATGCTTTGAAACTTTTTGTAGCAACCCGGAATATTGCGCTTTACTTTTGTGCCAAGTTTTGTATTAAATAAAACTCTTTAGTAGCTCAAATAAAATGCAAAGTATGAAAGTTAAATTAAAAATAAAAAAATAAAACATATCCTACCACACTAGTGTTAGCAGACGCGCTATCCCTCTCCTTCTGCTGCTAGTGGAGGCAGGGGAGGCCGTGGCGCCATCTCCATGGCCGCCGGCCACACGTCGGCATCCGAGCCGCCTTGCCCACCTACAAGACCCCCTTGACCCCCTGGACGAACCCTAGTCCTCCCTCTCTTCCTCCCCCGCACAGTTTCTTCCGCCCAGAGCAACCACCCGAGGCGTCATGGTCGTGCCGCTATAGATCCCGTGGCCACAGACAACCCCGCGCCCAGCCGTCGTGTCCTTAGGCTCCGCCGTCGACTGCTTCGTCGTCTTCAACCACCAGATCAAGCCGGGACTCCCGAACGACTACGCCCACGACCGTCTTCCTCGCCACGGCCGCCGGAGCTCCGCCGCTCGATCCGCCACCGTCCGTCCACCACGACGCCCACGAGCCGTCCGCGTGACTTCCCTGTGAGCAGACGCGCTATCCCTCTCCTTTCCCTTCTTCAATTGATAGCCGTAACTACCCTGTACGCCATGGCCGGACCTCCGCGCCCGCAGCTGCTTGCCGCGGCCGGCCCCTCCCATGGCCGCACTCCCCTTGCCCCGGGCGCTCCCCTGCACCATGCCCCTGGCCGCCCACGCTGGCCGCGCTCGGCTCGCCCGCTGCCGCTGGCACCCGCGTGCGCTCGGCCGCCCCTGACCGCGTCGTCGCCTGAGCTCCCGTGCTGCTGAGCTGCTCCTTGCGCCGTTGTTTCTTCGCTGCTACTTCCGCCACTGCTTGCTCCTTGACCGCTGCTTGCTGCTGCCGGTAGCCGCTGTTGTGCGTGCCTGCTACTGCGCTGCTCTGCTTCGACGCTGCTGTTGCTTAGTGCAACTACTGCGCTGCTCTACTCCAGCCGCTGCTAGTTGCTGCTAAAGGCCATGGCCGAGTGTGTGCGTGCAGCGTGCAGCGTGTGTGTGTTGTGTGCGTGCAGCGTGTGTGTGTTGTGTGTGTGTGTGCGAGTGTGTGTTCTGTGTGTGTGGCCGGCCAAAAACTAGTTTAGGGACTAGTTTAGTTTGTTTGTGTAGTTAGTAGTACTAGTTAATTAGTCCAATGGTAGATGACATGTGGACCCACTCTTAGTTAAAATTTTTTTAAAAAAAAGTCTAAGTCAATGACATGTGGCCCCTACACCGTTTATATGTTGACTAGTCAACTGTTGACTTTGACCCTGACCCCACCAATGATAAACTATGGCTAGAATAGCACTAGGTGACAAAACAAATTATTGTTTTATTTCCGAATTATAAGAATTCCAAACTACCATTAAAACTTCAGAAAATCATAGTAAAACAACCGTAACTCGGATGAAAAAACTTTGTATATAAAAGTTGCTCAGACCGACGAGACAAATCTGAATACGCAGTCCGTTCGTCCGCCACGCATCCCTAGCATAGCGAACACGCGACTTTCCCCCTCCGGTTCATCTGTCCGAAAACGCGAAACACCGGAGATATTTTCCCGAATGTTTTTCTCCTTCATCGGTACCACCTCATACCTCGTTAGGGCACCCCTAGCACCGCTACTTCTCTTGTCATGCATCGTTATTCATCTGTTTGCATTATATTTATTGTTTCTTCCCCCTCTTCTCTCGCTAGACACCGAGACCGACGCCGCTGCTACCCAGTACGACTACGGTGTTGACGACCCCTCTCTCCAGGCAAGCCCCCCTTGATCACCAGATATCGCCTACTCTTCTCTATACTGCTTGCATTAGAGTAGTATAGCATGTTACTGCTTTCCGTTAATCCTATCCTGATGCATAGCCTGCCCTTGCTACTACTGTTGTTACTTTTACCTGCAATCCTAATGCTTAGTATAGGATGCTAGTTTATCATCAGTGGCCATACATTCTTGTCCGTCTGCCATGCTATACTATCAGGCCGTGATCACTCGCGAGGTGATCATAGGTATATACTATATATTTTATACATGATACATGTGATGACTAAAGTCGGGTTGGCTCAAGGAGTACCCGCGGTTGATTCACGAATTGGGGGCTGGAAGGACATACTTTCCCGACGGCCCTCTATGTGGATCTTTGTGGCGAAGCGACAGGGCAGGTTGAGACCACCTAGGAGAGAGGTGGGCCTAGCCCTGGTCGGCATTCGCGGTTATTTCAAAATAACACGCTTAACGAGATCTTGGTATTTGATCTGAGTCTGGCTACTGGCCTACACGCACTAACCATCTACGCGGGGACAGTTATGGGCACTCGACGCCGTGGTATCAGCCGAAGCCTTCGTGACATCAGCGACTGAGCGGCGCGCGCCGGGTTGGACTGGAACTCCTACTCTTGTATAAGGGAGGCTAGGTCTGCTCACCGGCCGTGTACGCAACGTGCAGGTGTGCAATGGGCGATGGGTCCAGACCCCTGTGCCATAGGATTTAGACCGGCGTGCTGACCTCTCTGTTGTGTCTAGGTAGGGCTGCGACGTGTTGATCTTCCGAGGCCGGCCATGACCCAGAAAAGTGTGTCCGGCCAAATGGGATCGAGCGTGTTGGGTTATGTGGGTGCACCCCTGCAGGGAAGTTAATCTATTCGAATAGCCGTGATCTTCGGTAACAGGACGACTTGGAGTTGTACCTTGACCTTATGACAACTAGAACCGGATACTTAATAAAACACACCCTTCCAAGTGCCAGATACAACCGGTGATCGCTCTCTCACAGGGCGACGAGGGGAGGATCCATCGGTTAGGATTATGCTATGCGATGCTACTTGGTGAACTTACCATCTACTCTCTTCTACATGCTGCAAGATGGAGGTGCCAGAAGCGTAGTCTTCGAAGACTAGCTATCCCCCTCTTATCCCAGGCTTTCTGCAGTTCAGTCCACATATTAATAGCCTTATTCCAGTTGATACCAATGCATACATATGTAGTGTAGCTCCTTGCTTGCGAGTACTTTGGATGAGTACTCACGGTTGCTTTCTCCTTCTCTTCCCTCTATCCTTTCTACCTGGTTGTCGCAACCAGATGCTGGAGCCCAGGAGCCAGACGCCACCGTTGATGACGACTACTACTACTCGGGAGGTGCCTACTACTACGTGCTGCCCGCTGACGACGACCAGGAGTAGTTAGGAGGATCCCAGGCAGGAGGCCTGCGCCTCTTTCGATCTGTATCCCAGTTTGTGCTAGCCTTCTTAAGGCAAACTTGTTTAACTTATGTCTGTACTCAGATATTGTTGCTTCCGCTGACTCGTCTATGATCGAGCTCTTGTATTCGAGCCCTCGAGGCCCCTGGCTTGTAATATGATGCTTGTATGACTTATTTTATTTGTAGAGTTGTGTTGTGATATCTTCCCGTGAGTCCCTGATCTTGATCGTACACATTTGCGTGTATGATTAGTGTACGATTAAATCGGGGGCGTCACAAGTTGGTATCAGAGCCGACTGCCTGTAGGAATCCCCCTTCCACACTCCTTGGCCGAAGTCGAGTCTAGACATTGAAAACTTTTACTAACATGGTGTGCCTTACGGGCCCACGTCGCCATTGGGTGGTATTAGGATCTTTTACTCCTCGATCCTTACTCTGGGACTCTGAACTCTATTCTATTCGGGTTAAATGAATTTTGCTAAATCTAACATTAGGATCTCATTATCACTTTCACCCGGAGAGCCCCTTATTACTAATGATCGTCTGCTGCACGTGAAGACCCTGAAGATACTCACCGCTGTTAACCCGAGAATTTGTGTTCATCGCGTTTACAATACCCCTTCCACCGTCAACCCTTATGGATAAATACTTGCAGTTGTTTATGCTTACATACATCCCTAGTCGGTCTTGTTATTACAGATACCCCGAAATACTCGTCGTATTTTCGAGAATCCTTTGAGCTTACTGCCTTGCTGTTCTTTGTCACCTGAATACCCCTACGGATAATTCTCGCACTATCGAGTATCCGCTCATCCCCAGATATTCATGCAGTTCACAAAATTCTTCGAAATACCATTCGGTCTTCCGAAAATCCTGAGCAACCTATTGCTCCTGAAATTCTTGCTTGCTTGCATTATGGTTAATCCCATAATTAAGTATAGTAATCTTATTGGCAACCTTTGTCAATATCATTTTGAGTCCATTGACTCAATATGTTGCGCATGCTCGCAATCCTCACTCAGATCATAGAATTCATCCTTCCAGCTCAGATGTCATTTAAAACGCGAGCTGGTCCTCGGCCAATCAGATTGCCATCGATTGTACCCCTAAGTCTATTCAACTTGTCCGTCCTTGATCAGAGCGTTTGCTCCTGATCCCTTGATTCAAAAATCATAATTCCTTTGTTATTTAAACGTTGAATTATTTAGATGTTCTAGAAAACGATGCATTTGCATTCTTTCTTCCTCTGATTGGGTATTGATACTCACATCAGCTCCATTGTGGATCACCATATCCACTGTTGGATTATTATCCGACAATGTCCTTCATAATTAATCACCTTGTGAGTTCTTTCTCCGATACATAATGCCTTTGGTAAATTGTATCCTCTCCTTTTGCCAACCATGCTCTGCTTTCGAGCTGGTAATATTTACTCTCAAAGCTTGTGGTATATGTTTCCACGATACCCTGACGGGTTGAACCTATGCCTTCCTTAATTTGTGTGACCTCGAAAGTTATGCGGGTTATACCCTGCTGACGCTTCGTCAGGTAACTTCTCAACACTACAACTTCGAAAAAGGGGAGGTAAATGTAAGGTTATGCATTGAAGAAGTGGGAGTCGACCTTGAACTTTGTGTTCATGCCCATGGACACGATGTATATCTTATCATTAAAGCTTCTCTTAAATTAATAACTCCCTTGGTATAAGTTCATATTATATCTGGGATCTGGCCTTTTTGCAATCGTGGTTTCGACCATGTTCTCTTTTAGGTACCGTTTCTCGTGCAAGTTTAAGCACTTGTCTTCTGCAGAGCAATACCCCAGTCCAACCTCTACTTTGATCTGTCGTCGAGTATTACCCACTGGTATCTCGAGGATACCACGGAGTACATAACTTCTTATGAGTTCTGCATCAACTAATATTCTTGCCAATTCCATTTTTCCAATGGGTTCTCAGTTGTTAGAACCCCTCAAGGACACCGACAACTGAATTGAGTCCGCACTACGATTCAACAACTCTTGGTAACCTTCATTACTTACGAGTCTGAACTCGATCACGTCATTCCGAGCCTACTCGGCTATATCATTATCGTGCCAAATTTTAACTGTGCTACCTGGTCCTTCTTTCCGGAGCACAATTTCGACGATGGGCTAAGCTTACGTCGATCTTCCTTGTCTTATCGTTTCACCTCAAACAACAAACTTGATTTCAAGTTTGTGTCGTACCCATGGTTCCAATAACCTTTCGCTTCATCATTCGTTTGACTTGATGTCATCGCCGACCGATTACATCTCCATGAAACCTCTCGACAGAAATTGTCATGATCATCATCAACATTTCGAACTCCTCAAGGATATCAATTGAATTCCTGATGAGAAATACCATCCTTGCCCTCGATGATTTGTGTTATCATCGACCACTCGATTGCCTTCCGTTCAACACAAACTTGTTCGTGTTTTGTGTTATGCCTTGAGATCCTTGCTATCCAGCATTTGTTCTCCTTTACCTTGGAGTACTACCATCTTTTATGTCAAGAATGTTGTGAGAATTTCACCACCTCTTAAGAATTCTTGATATAGGTGATACTTCTTGCCATATCCGTTCATTCCTTGCCCGCGAGTTCAAAAGTTCTAGCAACCCTTTTGCTCTGAAGTTAATGGTTGATATTTCATTCTTAGACCATTGGTTGTCGAATCACCATTCTAACTTTGATCATGCTACCTAAACCCATATTTCGGGTGGACCTTTCAACCAATGTTTAATTGTGTATGTTCTCCTCGAGCATATTTCACTATATCATTTGATCCGACAAATGTTATCTCCTTATCCACATAACTGTGGAGACCCACCTTTTGGGATACCATCGTTGAATTATCACTGAGTCCATCAGCCACCTCCTCATCCTCTCCTTGGCTTAAATGATGAACTCATGATTCGGAACTTGCTTCCATAGTTCATTTCCCGAGAATCTTGCAAATCATCTCGTCAATTTGTCTTGTACCTTTTCTTCTCAGGCATCTTGAGTCTGAGGTTTCCTAACACTGATCAGATCTGAATCTCGGTCAGATCTGATGGTTGGAACATATTCCCAAGAGTTATAATACTGGTCTTTTATATGACCCGGTAAGGTGATGTCATGCCTAGCACACCTGGCCGTAGGCCCTATTGTTATAACTTCCTTTTTAGCAAGGTTAACCATTCTGCCATGACGAAATTGTAAAACTTATTCTATAAGTTGTTTTCGGTGGATCCTTTGTATCCAAAGTCTGATCTTCACCTGGAGACCATGCCAATGCTATCTCGAAGCATGTCTATGGTACTCCGATTTTCCACAAGAGCATTTGAAGCCCAATGCTAAATGTTTCCTGCTCAATTATCCAAACACCGTTGTATGGGTAATGTCAGGAAATTTCTCTCCCCATACTTAAAGAATTTTCTACATTATATCCTGTCATGGATATCATGCTCTACTTGTCCATGGGAAGGATATATCCCTGAAATATGTGTTTAAACACATTTTCCTTTCCATTGTTCTGTTTAAATCTGATGATCACCTTTTCCTTTCCATTGTTTTGTTTAACCTTATTGGTGATATACATGATCTAAGCAGTAATATTCTCCTGCTTATGTAAACACCATGGTGTACAACTCAGTCAGTAAGACCCTGTTACTATTGTTGATGATATTCCGGTAACCACCGATGGGCGAGAACTTTGCCTATTGGTCCGCCTCGTTTCGACGAGTAGGAAAATGGTTCTCTTCGTCTCTCGCCCTTGGTACCAACGTTGTTGCCGACATAACTGACATGGTACTCTCTGACATGCCTTGCTATCATGACCAGGCAAGATGTCCCTGCTCCTATAAAAAAAATCACCTGGTGGGCCCATAACCCACAGGTCCACTGGATCGAAACCTGACTCTTCTTTACAACCCAGATTCTAATGTGTCCTGTGCACCTGGCTTCGTATGTGATTCACGAGCTAAAATATATACCATTATTCATCCTGAAATCTAACAGCATGTTATTCTCGTTGTTCAAACCCCCATTCCAGCTTCTGTCTAGTCAACGAATGATCGCCTGCCAGTTTGAAACTTTGGTACCATCGTTTATTGCACTCAGAGACTTCACTGAAATACAACTCGTGGGGTACCTTGTGTATTTCCTATTGAGTTCACCGTCAGATGCCCAGCCTTCTGGAGATGCGTTCTTCCGGAGTTTTTCCCCTTGGTCGCGTTCGTAGGACGATGGAGATCCCGGAGAAAGGATGACGAGTTGATCATGGTAATTGGAAGTAGAGAAATGAAGACATCAACGAAAGGGATCAACCTCTTCGAAAGGACAACCAAGACCGAGAAGACTCGTTAGGTTTCTCGCTACCAGCACCTCCCCCCCTACTCCCCTGCTTAAATCTCGGGACGAGATTTCTTGTAGTGGAGGAGATTTGTGACGCCCGGGTAATTAAACTACAGTAAACCTCTACTAAGGATGCCACGTCACCTCGGTTACTGTTGATAAACTCGAGTTAGTTCAAAAAACGATTCAAATTTAAATCCTAAATAAGTCAAACAACAAAAGTTTTCAAATATTATAATAAAAATGTTCGGGCTATGTCAATTATTGCATCGTTAATTATGGTGAAATAAACACATTTTTATAAAATGCCTAAATACTTTTAAATGAATTAAAACAGAAAAGAAATAAGAAAAGAAAATACGAAAGCAAAAGACAAAACAAAACAAACAAAAAAATAGGCCCCCTGGCCAACTGGGCCAAACGGCCCAGCTCACCGGCCAGGCCGGCCCACCTGGCCCAGCCGGCCGACACGCCCCTGCCTTATCCCCACGAGGGGGAAAACCCTAACCCCCCCACGATGCCCCACTCCCCCACTCGTTACCCACCCCCGCGCGTCTCCCTCGCCCCTCCCCGATCTAGATCGAGGGAGACGGCGCCTCGGCCCCGCCGCCTCACCCCTGCGCCCGATGCAAGCCGGCGTCGGCGCCGCCCCTCCCGGACTCCTCGCCCCTCCTCTCCCTCGCGTGGCGCCCAGCTGAAGCCGCGGCCTCGCCTCATCGTCGACCCGACGCCATTCGTCGTCGCTGCCACCTCGCCCCCGTCGTCGATCTACCTCGTCGGACCACCCCGAGCCCGCTGTCTGTCCCTACAGCATCGCTGTGAGCTCCGCCACCCCCCCTGTGCCTTCCCGAGCTCGGATACGAGCTCCTGCATGTCCTCCCCACCACCCGTAACTCCGGCCACCGCTCCCTTCGCCGCCTCCGCCGCGCTTGTCGCCGTCCCCTGCCCGGCGCCACTTCGGCCTCCTCACGGCCCGTCGCGTCGCTGCTCCGGCCGCGGCCACGAGCCACGCGTCGGCCCCCCTTCTTCCTCCCCTCTCGCTGGCCGCATCGGACGCCGACGCCCGCGCCTTCCCGGTCCGGCGCCGTGGCCCGCCTCCCCTCTCGCCTGCAGCCGGCGCCCAGCCCGCCTCGCCGGCGCTGGCGCGCGCGCCTGCGGCGGCCGCCCGAGTTCGCCGTTAACGGGTGGCGCCCGCGGCCTGCACCCAGCGCCCGCTAAGGCCCCTGGCCAATGACACGCGGGGTCCACCCGAAAACGAAAAATAATTAAATGAAAAGATATAATGATTAAAATAGTTAGTTAATTAATTAACCAAATGAATTAATTAACCTAATTAATCATGTTAATTAACCTATTAACTGCTTAATTAGTCTAACTAAAATTGTCAATTTACTAGTGAGTCAATGACAGGGGGCCCTACCCCCTATTGACCAGTCAAACCGTGACTGGTCAACTGGGTCCCCCTTGGCCCACTTGTCATCCCCTGGGTACACTTTTGTGTACCCTGTGCTGGGTGCACATAGCATTTATTCAATTAATTTCGAATTAATTGCTTCATGTGCTGCCTCCGAGGCTGCCATGTACTCCGCTTCACATGTAGATCCTGCCACGACGCTCTGCTTGCAGCTGCACCAGCTCACTGCTCCACCATTCAATATATACACGTATCCGGTTTGTGACTTAGAGTCATCCAGATCTGTGTCGAAGCTAGCGTCGACGTAACCCTTTACGACGAGCTCTTCGTCACCTCCATAAACGAGAAACATTTCCTTAGTCCTTTTCAGGTACTTCAGGATATTCTTGACCGCTGTCCAGTGTTCCTTGCCAGGATTACTTTGGTACCTTCCTACCAAACTTACGGCAAGGTTTACATCAGGTCTGGTACACAGCATGGCATACATAATAGAACCTATGGCTGAGGCATAGGGGATGACGCTCATCTCTTCTATATCTTCTGCCGTGGTCGGACATTGAGCTGAGCTCAATTTCATACCTGCAACACAGGCAAGAAACCCCTTCTAGACTGATCCATATTGAACTTCTTCAAATATCTTATCAAGGTATGTGCTTTGTGAAAGACTATGAGCGTCTTGATCTATCTCTATAGATCTTGATGCCTAATATATAAGCAGCTTCTCCAAGGTCCTTCATTGAAAAAACTCTTATTCAAGTAGGCCTTAATGCTGTCCAAGAGTTCTATATCATTTCCCATCAATAGTATGTCATCTACATATAATATGAGAAATGCTACAGAGCTCCCACTCACTTTCTTGTAAACGCAGGCTTCTCCATAAGTCTGCGTAAACCCAAACGCTTTGATCATCTCATCAAAGCGAATGTTCCAACTCCGAGATGCTTGCACCAGCCCATAAATCGAGCGTTGGAGCTTGCACACCTTGTCAGCATTCTTAGGATCGACAAAACCTTCCGGCTGCATCATATACAATTCTTCCTTAAGGAAACCATTAAGGAATGCCGTTTTGACGTCCATTTGCCATATTTCATAATCGTAGAATGCGGCAATTGCTAACATGATTCGGACGGACTTTAGCTTCGCTACCGGTGAGAAAGTCTCATCGTAGTCAACCCCTTGAACTTGTCGATAACCCTTAGCGACAAGCCGAGCTTTATAGATGGTCACATTACCATCCGCGTCTGTCTTCTTCTTAAAGATCCATTTATTTTCTATGGCTTGCCGTTCAACGGGCAAGTCAGTCAAAGTCCATACTTCGTTTTCATACATGGATCCTATCTCGGATTTCATGGCTTCTAGCCATTTGTCGGAATCCGGGCCCGCCATCGCTTCTTCATAGTTCGAAGGTTCACCGTTGTCTAACAACATGATTTCCAAGACAGGGTTGCCGTACCACTCTGGTGCGGAACGTGTCCTTGTGGACCTTCGAATTTCAGTAGGAGCTTGATCAGAAGTATCTTGATCATTATCATTAACTTCCTCTCTAGTCGGTGTAGGCACCTCAGGAACATTTTCTTGAGTTGCGCCATTTTCCGGTTCAAGAGGTAATACTTCATCAAGTTCTACTTTCCTCCCACTTACTTCTTTCGAGAGAAACTCTTTCTCAGAAAGGATCCATTCTTGGCAACAAAGATCTTGCCTTCGGATCTGAGGTAGAAGGTATACCCAATAGTTTCTTTAGGGTATCCTATGAAGACGCATTTTTCCGACTTTGGGTTCGAGCTGCTCAGGTTGAAGTTTCTTGACATAAGCATCGCATCCCCAAACTTTTAAAAACGACAGCTTAGGTTTCTTCCCAAACCATAATTCATACGGTGTCGTCTCAACGGATTTCGACGGAGCCCTATTTAAAGTGAATGCGGCAGTCTCTAAAGCATAGCCCCAAAAAGATAGCGGTAAATCAGTAAGAGACATCATAGACCGCACCATATCCAATAGAGTGCGATTACGACGTTCAGACACACCGTTACGCTGAGGTGTTCCAGGCGGCGTGAGTTGTGAAACTATTCCACATTTTCTTAAGTGTGTGCCAAATTCGTGACTCAAGTATTCTCCTCCACGATCTGATCGTAGAAACTTGATTTTCCTGTCACCTTGATTCTCAACCTCACTCTGAAATTCCTTGAACTTTTCAAAGGTTTCAGACTTGTGTTTCATTAAGTAGACATACCCATATCTACTCAAGTCATCAGTGAGGGTGAGAACATAACGATAGCCACCGCGAGCCTCAACACTCATTGGACCGCACACATCAGTATGTATGATTTCCAATAAGTTGGTTGCTCGCTCCATTGTTCCTGAGAATGGAGTCTTGGTCATTTTTCCCATGAGGCATGGTTCGCACGTGTCAAATGATTCATAATCAAGAGACTCTAAAAGTCCATCTGCATGGAGCTTCTTCATGCGTTTGAACACCTATGTGACCAAGGCGGCAGTGCCACAAGTATGTGGGACTATCATTATCAACCTTACATCTTTTGGTACTCACACTATGAATATGTGTAGTAATACGCTCGAGATTCATTAAGAACAAACCATTGACTATCGGAGCATGACCATAAAACATATCTCTCATATAAATAGAACAACCATTATTCTCGGATTTAAATGAGTAGCCATCTCGTATTAAACGAGATCCTGATACAATGTTCATGCTCAAACGTCACACTAAATAACAATTATTGAGGTTTATAACTAATCCCGTAGGTAAATGTAGAGGTAGCGTGCCGACGGCGATCACATCGACCTTGGAACCATTCCCGACGCGCATCGTCACCTCGTCCTTCGCCAGTCTCCGTTTATTCCGCAGCTCCTGTTGTGAGTTGCAAATATGAGCAACGGCACCGGTATCAAATACCCAGGAGTTACTACGTGCACTGGTAAGGTACACATCAATTACATGTATATCAAATGTACCTTTGGTGTTGCCGGCCTTCTTGTCTGCTAAGTATTTGGGGCAGTTCCACTTCCAGTGACCCTTCCCTTTGCAATAAAAGCACTCTGTCTCAGGCTTGGGTCCATTCTTTGACTTCTTCCCGACAGCTTGCTTGTCGGGCGCAGCAACTTCCTTGCCGTCCTTCTTGAAGTTCTTTTTACCCTTGCCCTTCTTGAACTTAGTGGTTTTATTCATCATCAACACTTGATGTTCCTTCTTGACTTCTACCTCTGCTGATTTCAGCATAGCAAATACTTCAGGAATGGTCTTTATCATCCCCTGCATATTGAAGTTCATCACAAAGCTCTTGTAGCTTGGTGGAAGCGACTGGAGGATTCTGTCAATGACCGCATCATCCGGGAGATTAACTCCCAGCTGAGTCAAGCGGTTATGTAACCCAGACATAGTGAGTATGTGCTCACTGACAGAACTATTTTCCTCCATCTTACAGCTGAAGAACTTATCGGAGACTTCATATCTCTCGATCCGGGCATGAGCTTGAAAAACCATTTTCAGCTCTTCGAACATCTCATATGCTCCATGTCTCTCAAAACGCTTTTGGAGCCTCGGCTCTAAGCTGTAAAGCATGCCGCACTGAACGAGGGAGTAGTCATCAGTACGTGTCTGCCAAGCGTTCACAGCGTCTTGGTTCTGTGGGACGGGTGGATCACCTAGCGGTGCTTGTAGGGCATAATCTTTCTTGGCAGCTATGAGGATGATCCTCAGGTTCCGGACCCAGTCCGTATAGTTGCTGCCATCGTCTTTCAGCTTGGTTTTCTCTAGGAACGCGTTGAAATTGAATACAACGTTGGCCATTTGATCTACAATACATATTGTAAATATTTTAGACTAAGTTCATGATAATTAAGTTCATCTAATCAAATTATTAATGAACTCCCACTCAGATTAGACATCCCTCTAGTCATCTAAGTATTACATGATCCGAGTTAACTAGACCGTGTCCGATCATCACGTGAGACGGACTAGTCAACGTCGGTGAACATCTTCATGTTGATCATATCTTCTATACGACTCATGCTCGACCTTTCGGTCTTCTGTGTTCCGAGGCCATGTCTGTACATGCTAGGCTCGTCAAGTTAACCCTAAGTGTTTTGCATGTGTAAAACTGTCTTACACCCGTTGTATGTGAACGTAAGGATCTATCACACCCGATCATCACGGCGTGCTTCGAAACGATGAACTGTAGCAACGGTGCACAGTTAGGGGAGAACACTTCTTGAAATTGTTGTAAGGGATCATCTTATTTACTACCGTCGTTCTAAGTAAACAAGATGCAAAACATGATAAACATCACATGCAATCAAATAATAATAGTGACATGATATGGCCAATATCACATAGCTCCTTTGATCTCCATCTTGGGGCTCCATGATCATCCTGTCACCGTCATACTCATCGACATGTAAGTTGTGATTCCTTGTACAATAGCATGAACATCTCATACATCACATATAGATCATTCATCATTCATCACAACTTTGGCCATATCATATCACAAATCACTTGCTGCAAAAACAAGTTAGACGTCCTCTAATTGTTGTTGCAGGTTTTACGTGGCTGAAGTAGGGTTCTAACAAGAACGTTTTCTTACCTACGTGAAAGCCACAACGTGATTTGTCAACTTCTATTTACCCTTCATAAGGACCCTGTTCATCGAATCTGCTCCAACTAAAGTAGGAGAGACAGACACCCGCCAGCCACCTTATGCAACTTGTGCATGTTAGTCGGTGGAACCGGTCTCACGTAAGCATACGTGTAAGGTTGGTCCGGGCCGCTTCATTCCACAATACCGTTGAAGCAAGATAAGACTAGTAGCGGCAAGAAAATTGACAACATCTACGCCCACAACAAATTGTGTTCTACTCACGCAAGAGAACTACGCATAGACCTAACTCTGATACCACTGTTGGGAAACGTTGCAGAAAACAAAAAATTTCCTACTCGTTTCACCAAGATCCATCTAGGAGTTCATCTAGCAACGAGTGATTAGATGCATCTACATACCTTTGTAGATCGCGAGCGGAAGCGTTCGAAGAACGGGGTTGATGTAGTCGAACACGACGTGATTCAAATCACCGGAGATCCTAGCACCGAACGGACGGTACCTCCGCGTTCAACACACGTACGGAGCGGATGACGTCTCCTCCTTTCTTGATCCAGCAAGGGGGGAGGAGAGGTTGATGAAGATCCAGCAGCACGACGGCGTGGTGGTGGATGCAGGGCGTCACAGTAGCAGGGCTTCGCCGTGTACTACGATGGAGAGATGTAACAGGGGAGAGGGAAGCACCAAAGGCTGAGATATGAAGTCCTCCCTCTCCTCAACTATATATAGGAGGGCCAAGGGGGGGTGCGCAAGCCTAGGAGATCCAATCTCCTAGGTGCGGCAGCCAAGGGGAGGTTTCCCTCCCCCCCAAGGCACCTAGAGGTGCCTTCCACCATTGGGACTCTTCCCTTAAGTGGAACCCTAGGCGCATGGGCTTTTGGGGCTGGTGCCCTTGGCCCATCTAGGCCAAGGCGCACCCCCTACAGTCCATGTGCCCCCCCGGGACAGGTGGCCCCACCCGGTGGGCCCCCGGGACCCCTCCGGTGGTCCCGGTACAATACCGATAACCCCGAAACTTGTCCCGATGGCCGAAACAGCACTTCCTATATATAATTCTTTACCTCCGGACCATTCCGGAACTCCTCGCGACGTCTGGGATCTCATCCGGTGTGACGCCCGGGTAATTAAACTACAGTAACCCTCTACTAAGGATGCCACGTCACCTCGGTTACTGTTGATAAACTCGAGTTAGTTCAAAAAACGATTCAAATTTAAATCCTAAATAAGTCAAACGACAAAAGTTTTCAAATATTATAATAAAAATGTTCGGACTATGTCAATTATTGCATCGTTAATTATGGTGAAGTAAACACATTTTTATAAAATGCCTAAATACTTTTAAATGAATTAAACAGAAAAGAAATAAGAAAAGAAAATACGAAAGCAAAAGACAAAACAAAACAAACAAAAAAATAGGCCCCCTGGCCAACTGGGCCAGACGGCCCAGCTCACCGGCCAGGCCGGCCCACCTGGCCCAGCCGGCCGACACGCCCCTGCCTTATCCCCACGAGGGGGAAAACCCTAACCCCCCCACGATGCCCCACTCCCCCACTCGTTACCCACCCCCGCGCGTCTCCCTCGCCCCTCCCCGATCTAGATCGAGGGAGACGGCGCCTCGGCCCCGCCGCCTCACCCCTGCGCCCGATGCAAGCCGGCATCGGCGCCGCCCCTCTCGGACTCCTCGCCCCTCCTCTCCCTCGCGCGGCGCCCAGCTGAAGCCGCGGCCTCGCCTCGTCGTCGACCCGACGCCATTCGCCGTCGCTGCCACCTCGCCCTCGTCGTCGATCTACCTCGTCGGACCACCCCGAGCCCGCTGTCTGTCCCTACAGCATCACTCTGAGCTCCGCCACCCCCCTGTGCCTTCCCGAGCTTGGATACGAGCTCCTGCATGTCCTCCCCACCACCCGTAACTCCGGCCACCGCTCCCCTCGCCGTCTCCGCCGCGCTTGTCGCCGTCCCCTGCCCGGCGCCACTCCGGCCTCCTCACGGCCCGCCGCGTCGCTGCTCCGACCGCGGCCACGAGCCACGCGTCGGCCCCCGTTCTTCCTCCCCTCTCGCTGGCCGCATCGGGCGCCGACGCCCGCGCCTTCCCGGTCCGGCGCCGTGGCCCGCCTCCCCTCTCGCCTGCAGCCGGCGCCCAGCCCGCCTCGCCGGCGCTGGCGCGCGCGCCTGCGGCGGCCGCCCGAGTTCGCCGTTAACGGGTGGCGCCCGCGGCCTGCACCCAGCGCCCGCTAAGGCCCCTGGCCAATGACACGCGGGGTCCACCCGAAAACGAAAAATAATTAAATGAAAAGATATAATGATTAAAATAGTTAGTTAATTAATTAACCAAATGAATTAATTAACCTAATTAATCATGTTAATTAACCTGTTAACTGCTTAATTAGTCTAACTAAAATTGTTAGTTTACTAGTGAGTCAATGACAGGGGGCCCTACCCCCTATTGACCAGTCAAACCTTGACTGGTCAACTGGGTCCCCCTTGGCCCACTTGTCATCCCCTGGGTACACTTTTGTGTACCCTGTGCTGGGTGCACATAGCATTTATTCAATTAATTTCGAATTAATAATAATTTCAGAATATCATTAAAACTTTGAAAAATTATATAAAATAATCCGTAAGTCAGATGAAAATACTTTGTACATGAAATTTGCTCAGAACGACGAGACGAACCCGGATACGTAGTCCGTTCGTCCGCTACACATCCATAGCATAGCAAACACGCAACTTTCCCCCTCCGGTTCATCTGTCCGAAAACGCGAAACACCGGGAATACTTTCCCGGATGTTTCCCCCCCTTCACCGGTATCACCTATCCCTGCGTTAGATCACCTCTAGCACCACGTTTGTCATGTTATGATTTGATTGCTCTGTTATTTATTGTGTTCCCCCTCCGTTACTTCTTTTCGGTAGACTACGAGACCGACGCCGTTGATGCCCCGGTCGACTACGGTGTTGACGACCCCTCATTCTTGTCTGAGCAACCAGGCAAGCCCCCCCCCCTTGATCACCAGATATCGCCTACTCTCCTCTATACTGCTTGCATTAGACTAGTGTAGCATGTTACTGCTTTCCGTTATTCCTATCCTGATGCATAGCCTGTCCTTGCTACTACTGTTGTTACCATTACCTGCTATCCTACTGCTTAGTATAGGATGCTAGTGTTCCATCAGTGGCCCTACACTCTTGTCCGTCTGCCATGCTATACTACTGGGCCGTGATCACTTCGGGAGGTGATCACGGGCACATACAATATACTTTACACAGTTACCTTACCTGTGATACTGTTCGGAGATGGGGGCTGAAGGGGCAGGTGGCTCCATCCCGGTAGAGGTGGGCCTGGGTTCCCGACGGCCCCCGACTGTTACTTTGAGGCGGAGCGACAGGGCAGGTTGAGACCACCTAGGAGAGAGGTGGGCCTGGCCCTGGTCGGCGTTCGCGGATACTTAACACGCTTAACGAGATCTGGGTATTTGATCTGAGTCTGGCCATTTGGTCTATACGCACTAACCATCTACGCGGGAGTAGTTATGGGTATCCCGGCGTCGTGGTATCAGCCGAAGCCTTCGTGACGTCAGCGACTGAGTGGCGCGCGCCGGATTGGAACGTAAGCCTGCTCTTGTATTAAGGGGGCTAGTTCTGCTTCCGGCCGCGTTCGCAACGTGCAGGTGTGCTAAGGGCGATGGGCCCAGACCCCTGTGCGCTTAGGTTTAGACCGGCGTGCTGACCTCTCTGTTGTGCCTATGTGGGGCTGCGACGTGTTGATCTTCTGAGGCCGGGCATGACCCAGGAAAGTGTGCCCGGCCAAATGGGATCGAGCGTGTTGGGGTATGTGGTGCACCCCTGCAGGGAAGTTAATCTATTCGAATAGCCGTGATCTTCGGTAACAGGACGATTTGGAGTTGTACCTTGACCTTATGACAACTAGAACCGGATACTTAATAAAACACACCCTTCCAAGTGCCAGATACAACCGGTGGTCGCTCTCTCACAGGGCGACGAGGGGAGGATCATCGGTTAGGATTATGCTATGCGTTAGGATTATGCTATGCGATGCTACTTGGAGGACTTCAGTCTACTCTCTTCTACATGCTGCAAGACGGAGGCTGCCAGAAGCGTAGTCTTCGACAGGATTAGTTATCCCCCTCTTATTCTGGCATTCTGCAGTTCAGTCCACATATGATACCCTTATCCCATTTGATACCCATGCATATGTAGTGTAGCTCCTTGCTTGCGAGTACTTTGGATGAGTACTCACGGTTGCTTTCTCCCCTTCCTTCCTTTCTGGTTGTCGCAACCAGATGCTGGTCCACCACGCGCACCGTTCGACGACGACTCCTACTACTCGGAGGTGCCTACTACTACGTGCTGCCCGCTGACGACGACCAGGAGTAGTTTAGGAGGATCCCAGGCAGGAGGCCTGCGCCTCTTTCGATCTGTATCCCAGTTTGTGCTAGCCTTCTTAAGGCAAACTTGTTTAACTTATGTCTGTACTCAGATATTGTTGCTTCCGCTGACTCGTCTATGATCGAGCTCTTGTATTCGAGCCCTCGAGGCCCCTGGCTTGTAATATGATGCTTGTATGACTTATTTTATTTGTAGAGTTGTGTTGTGATATCTTCCCGTGAGTCCTTGATCTTGATCGTACACATTTGCGTGCATGATTAGTGTACGGATCAAATCGGGGGGCGGGGGCGTCACATCCGGGACTCCGAACAACATTCGGGTTACTGCATATACATATCTTCACAACCCTAGTGTCACCGAACCTTAAGTGTGTAGACCCTACGGGTTCGGGAGACATGCAGACATGACCGGGACGACTCTCCGGTCAATAACCAACAGCGGGATCTGGATACCCATGTTGGCTCCCACATTCTCCACGATGATCTCATCGGATGAACCACGATGTCGAGGATTAAATAACCCCGCATACAATTCCCTTTGTCAATCGGTATGTTACTTGCCCGAGACTCGATCGTCGGTATCCCAATACCTTGTTCAGTCTCGTTACCGGCAAGTCACTTCACTCGTACCGTAATGCATGATCCCGTGATCAACCATTTGGTCACCTTGAGCTCATAATGATGACGCATTACCGAGTGGGCCCAGTGATACCTCTCCGTTATATGGAGTGACAAATCCCAGTCTCGATCCGTGTCAACCCAACAGACACTTTCGAAAATACCTGTAGTGCACCTTTATAGTCACCCAGTTACGTTGTGACGTTTGATACACCCAAAGCACTCTTACGGTATCCGGGAGTTACACGATCTCATGGTCAAAGGAAAAGATACTTGACATTGGAAAAGCTCTAGCAAACGAACTACACGATCTTGTGCTATGCTTAGGATTTAGGTCTTGTCCATCACATCATTCTCCTAATGATGTGATCCCGTTATCAATGACATCCAATGTCCATAGCCAGGAAACCATGACTATCTGTTGATCAACGTGCTAGTCAACTAGAGGCTTACTAGGGACATATTATGGTCTATGTATTCACACATGTATTACGATTTCCGGATAATACAGTTATAGCATGAATAAAGACAATTATCATGAACAAAGAAATATAATAATAATACTTTTATTATTGCCTCTAGGGCATATTTCCAACAGTCTCCCACTTGCACTAGAGTCAATAATCTAGTTACATTGTGATGAATCGAACACCCATGGAATTCTGGTGTTGATCATGTTTTGCCCTAGGGAGAGGTTTAGTCAACGGATCTGCTATATTCAGGTCCGTATGTACTTTACAAATCTCTATGTCTCCATCTTGAACATTTTCACGAATGGAGTTGAAGCGACGCTTGATGTGCCTTGTCTTCTTGTGAAACCTGGGCTCCTTGGCAAGTGCAATAGCCCCAGTGTTGTCACAAAAAAGTTTGATTGGCCCCGACGCATTGGGTATGACTCCTAGGTCGGTGATGAACTCCTTCACCCATATTGCTTCATGTGCTGCCTCCGAGGATGCCATGTACTCCGCTTCACATGTAGATCCTGCCACGACGCTCTGCTTGCAGCTGCACCAGCTCACTGCTCCACCATTCAATATATACACGTATCCGGTTTGTGACTTAGAGTCATCCAGATCTGTGTCGAAGCTAGCGTCGACGTAACCCTTTACGACGAGCTCTTCGTCACCTCCATAAACGAGAAACATTTCCTTAGTCCTTTTCAGGTACTTCAGGATATTCTTGACCGCTGTCCAGTGTTCCTTGCCAGGATTACTTTGGTACCTTCCTACCAAACTTACGGCAAGGTTTACATCAGGTCTGGTACACAGCATGGCATACATAATAGAACCTATGGCTGAGGCATAGGGGATGACGCTCATCTCTTCTATATCTTCTGCCGTGGTCGGACATTGAGCTGAGCTCAATTTCATACCTTGCAACACAGGCAAGAACCCCTTCTTAGACTGATCCATATTGAACTTCTTCAATATCTTATCAAGGTATGTGCTTTGTGAAAGACCTATGAGGCGTCTTGATCTATCTCTATAGATCTTGATGCCTAATATATAAGCAGCTTCTCCAAGGTCCTTCATTGAAAAACTCTTATTCAAGTAAGCCTTGATGCTGTCCAAGAGTTCTATATCATTTCCCATCAAAAGTATGTCATCTACATATAGTATGAGAAATGCTACAGAGCTCCCACTCACTTTCTTGTAAACACAGGCTTCTCCATAAGTCTGCGTAAACCCAAACGCTTTGATCATCTCATCAAAGCGAATGTTCCAACTCCGAGATGCTTGCACCAGCCCATAAATCGAGCGTTGGAGCTTGCACACCTTGTCAGCATTCTTAGGATCGACAAAACCTTCCGGCTGCATCATATATAATTCTTCCTTAAGGAAACCATTAAGGAATGCCGTTTTGACGTCCATTTGCCATATTTCATAATCGTAGAATGCGGCAATTGCTAACATGATTCGGACGGACTTTAGCTTTGCTACCGGTGAGAAAGTCTCATCGTAGTCAACACCTTGAACTTGTCGATAACCCTTAGCGAAAAGCCGAGCTTTATAGATGGTCACATTACCATCCGCATCTGTCTTCTTCTTAAAGATCCATTTATTTTCTATGGCTTGCCGTTCAACGGGCAAGTCAGTCAAAGTCCATACTTCGTTTTCATACATGGATCCTATCTCGGATTTCATGGCTTCTAGCCATTTGTCGGAATCCGGGCCCGCCATCGCTTCTTCATAGTTCGAAGGTTCACCGTTGTCTAACAACATGATTTCCAAGACAGGGTTGCCGTACCACTCTGGTGCGGAACGTGTCCTTGTGGACCTTCGAATCTCAGTAGGAGCTTGATCAGAAGTATCTTGATCATCATCAATAACTTCCTCTCTAGTCGGTGCAGGCACCTCAGGAACATTTTCTTGAGTTGCGCCATTTGCCGGTTCAAGAGGTAATACCTCATCAAGTTCTACTTTCCTCCCACTTACTTCTTTTGAGAGAAACTCTTTCTCCAGAAAGATTCCATTCTTGGCAACAAAGATCTTGCCTTCGGATCTTAGGTAGAAGGTATACCCAATAGTTTCTTTAGGGTTCCTATGAAGACACATTTTTCCGACTTGGGTTCGAGCTGCTCAGGTTGAAGTTTCTTGACATAAGCATCGCATCCCCAAACTTTTAAAAACGATAGCTTAGGTTTCTTCCCAAACCATAATTCATACGGTGTCGTCTCAACGGATTTCGACGGAGCCCTATTTAAAGTGAATGCGGCAGTCTCTAAAGCATAGCCCCAAAAAGATAGCGGTAAATCAGTAAGAGACATCATAGACCGCACCATATCCAATAGAGTGCGATTACGACGTTCAGACACACCGTTACGCTGAGGTGTTCCAGGCGGCGTGAGTTGTGAAACTATTCCACATTTTCTTAAGTGTGTGCCAAATTCGTGACTCAAGTATTCTCCTCCACGATCTGATCGTAGAAACTTGATTTTCCTGTCACCTTGATTCTCAACCTCACTCTGAAATTCCTTGAACTTTTCAAAGGTTTCAGACTTGTGTTTCATTAAGTAGACATACCCATATCTACTCAAGTCATCAGTGAGGGTGAGAACATAACGATAGCCACCGCGAGCCTCAACACTCATTGGACCGCACACATCAGTATGTATGATTTCCAATAAGTTGGTTGCTCGCTCCATTGTTCCTGAGAATGGAGTCTTGGTCATTTTTCCCATGAGGCATGGTTCGCACGTGTCAAATGATTCATAATCAAGAGACTCTAAAAGTCCATCTGCATGGAGCTTCTTCATGCGTTTGACACCTATGTGACCAAGGCGGCAGTGCCACAAGTATGTGGGACTATCATTATCAACCTTACATCTTTTGGTACTCACACTATGAATATGTGTAGTAATACGCTCGAGATTCATTAAGAACAAACCATTGACTATCGGAGCATGACCATAAAACATATCTCTCATATAAATAGAACAACCATTATTCTCGGATTTAAATGAGTAGCCATCTCGTATTAAACGAGATCCTGATACAATGTTCATGCTCAAACATGGCACTAAATAACAATTATTGAGGTTTATAACTAATCCCGTAGGTAAATGTAGAGTTAGCATGCCGACGGCGATCACATCGACCTTGGAACCATTCCCGACGCGCATCGTCACCTCGTCCTTCGCCAGTCTCCGTTTATTCCGCAGCTCCTGTTGTGAGTTGCAAATATGAGCAACGGCACCGCAGTTCCTCATCAAGTACTACATTCTCACTGATTCCCAATTTTTCACGGGCTCTGGGTTATTAAACACTCAAAAACCGATAACTGAACCGAGTCCGCACTACGGTTCAACAACTTTTGGTAATCTTCTTTACTTACGAGTTTGTACCCGATCACGTCCTTCCTACCCTATTTGGCTATAACATTACTGGGATGATTTTAACTGTGCTACCTGGTCCTTATTCCCGGAGCACAACTTTCGACGATGAGCTAAGCTTACGTCGATCTTCCTCATCATACCATTTTGCCTTAAACAACGAGCTTGGTTTCGAGTTTGTGTCATACCCTTGGGTTCAATAACCTTTCGCTTCATCATGCCTTTGGCTTGATGTCATCGCCGACCGATTACATCTTCATGAAATCTCTCAACAATTGTGTCGTGATCATCATCGGCATTTTGAGCTCTTCCAGGATGTCAATTGAGTTCATTATGAGAAATACCATCCTTGCCCTCGATGATCTGTGTTATCATCGACCACTTTATTGACTTCCCTCCAACACAAACTTATTCGTGTTTTGTGCTATACTTTGAGATCCTTGCTATCCAGCAATTATTCTTCTTTACCTTGGAGTATTACTACCTTATAGGTCAAGAAGGTCGTGAGAATTGCTCCACCTCTTAAGAATTATTGGTATAGTGATACTTTTCACCATCACCATTCTTTCTTGGTTCCCGTGTTGATTCTAGCCGGGATACCAACAGGTGAATGGTGCTGCTTGGATTCTACACTTCTAGCAACCATATTGCTTTGAAGTTAATGGTCGATAATTCATTCTTAGACCATTGGTTATCGAATCACCATTCTAACATTTATCATGCTACCTAAGCCCATATCTCGGGTGCACCTTTTACAACCAATGTTATCTCCTTGTTCACATAAGTGTGGAAATCCATCTTTTGAAAATCTCAATGAATTGTCGCGGAGTCAATCAGCCACCTCCTCGCCTCTCCTTGATTTAATGATGAACTCTTGTTTTGGAACTTGCTTCCATAGTTCAATGCCCGAGAATCTTATAATGTCATCTCGTCAATTGTGCTACACCTTTTCTTCTCAGGCATCCTAAGTTGGAGGTATCCTGACACCGGTCGGATCCGAACCTCGGTCAGATATGATGGTTGGAATATATCTCCAAGAGTTATAGCATTGGTCTTTATATGACTCGGTAATGTGATGTCATGCCTAGCACACCTGGCCGGAGGACCTATTGTGATAGTTTCCTTTTCTGCAAGATTATCCATGCTTCCATGAGGAAATTGTAAGACTTACTCTACAAGATGTTCCTGATGGATCCTTCGTGTATCCAGAGTCTGACCTTTGCCTGAAGACCATGTCAATGCTATCTCGAAGCATGTCTATGGTACTCCGATTTTCAACAAGAACATTTGGAGGCCAATGCTGAATGCTTCTTGCTCAATTATCCAAACACCATTGTATGGGTAATGTCATGAAATTCCTCTCCCATTACCTAAATGGTATTCTATGTTATATCCTGTCATGGATATCATGCTATGCTTGTCCTTGGGAAGGATATACCCCTGAAATATGTGTTTAAACACATTCTCCTTTCCATTCCTTTGTTTAATCTAATAATCACATTTTCCTTTCCATTATTTTGTTTAACCTTTCTTGTAATCTGACTTAGCTGAGCAGAGATAATTCTCTGCCTAGTTGAACCTCGTTGTATCACTCTGTCAGCAAGACCCTGTTACTATTGTTGATGACATTCCGGTAGCCACCGATGGACGAGAACTTTGCCTATTGGTCCACCTCGTTCAACGAGCAGGAAAATGGTTCTCTTCGTCCCTCGCCCTTGGTACCGACGTGGCCGACATAATTGATAGGCTATCCTCTAGCATGCCTCGTTATCATGACTGTGCAAAATATCACCGCCCTTTCTACTTTTAACCCACATGCTGGGCCCATAACCCACAGGTCCCAGGATCGAAACCTGACTGTCATGTATACCCCTATCTCCGAAGTCATTCCTCGCGATTGGCTTCGTATGAAGATCACCAGCCACCTTCCTAGAGATGATCTAATCTGGTATCAGACGCAATACTTGTTCTCGTTGCTCTGGACCCCTTTCGCACTTGGTTTCAGGCATCGAATGATTGCCTATCCGTTTGAAACTTCTCATGCTACCTTCTTACCTTGCTCTCGATATCTTCTTAAGTTTCAATTCGAGAGGTACTTATGCTTCTTCCCCGGAGTTAACCGTCAGATGCTCGATCTTGTTAGAATTCGTCCCTATAGAGTTTTTTCCCTTCCTACCCTTTCATAAGTACGGTGAAGATCCTAAAGGAAGGACGACAACTTCATCATGATGACCTGAAGCAGAGAAATGAAGACATCAATGTAATGGATCGACCTCTTCGAGAAGAGCAACTAAGACCGAGAAGAATCGTTAGGATTAAGTAACCAGATCTTTCCCCTTACTCCACCTCTTAAAATCTCGGGACGAGATTTCTTGTAGTGGATGAGATTTGTAACACCCCGAGAATCTTGCTACAGTAATCCCATGCCTAATGACGCCATGAAATCATCATCATTTTGCTAATCCTCACTTTGATTCAAATCCAGATTCAAATGCCAAGTCATATAATATTTTTTATAAAATAGTAATTTAAAAATGTTCCTTAGGTTGAAAACTTTCATTACATAATTGTCATGCATTAAAAAAACATTATGGAGATGTTTAAAATACCCCTGAAAATTATAACACTGGTCTAATAGCTAATTATTTGACCTTTTCAATTTCTAAAAAAAGTTGAACACTCCCTAATCCTTTGAAACTTTTTGTAGCAACCCGGAATATTGCGCTTTACTTTTGTGCCAAGTTTTGTATTAAATAAAACTCTTTAGTAGCTCAAATAAAATGCAAAGTATGAAAGTTAAATTAAAAATAAAAAAATAAAACATATCCTACCACACTAGTGTTAGCAGACGCGCTATCCCTCTCCTTCTGCTGCTAGTGGAGGCAGGGGAGGCCGTGGCGCCATCTCCATGGCCGCCGGCCACACGTCGGCATCCGAGCCGCCTTGCCCACCTACAAGACCCCCTTGACCCCCTGGACGAACCCTAGTCCTCCCTCTCTTCCTCCCCCGCACAGTTTCTTCCGCCCAGAGCAACCACCCGAGGCGTCATGGTCGTGCCGCTATAGATCCCGTGGCCACAGACAACCCCGCGCCCAGCCGTCGTGTCCTTAGGCTCCGCCGTCGACTGCTTCGTCGTCTTCAACCACCAGATCAAGCCGGGACTCCCGAACGACTACGCCCACGACCGTCTTCCTCGCCACGGCCGCCGGAGCTCCGCCGCTCGATCCGCCACCGTCCGTCCACCACGACGCCCACGAGCCGTCCGCGTGACTTCCCTGTGAGCAGACGCGCTATCCCTCTCCTTTCCCTTCTTCAATTGATAGCCGTAACTACCCTGTACGCCATGGCCGGACCTCCGCGCCCGCAGCTGCTTGCCGCGGCCGGCCCCTCCCATGGCCGCACTCCCCTTGCCCCGGGCGCTCCCCTGCACCATGCCCCTGGCCGCCCACGCTGGCCGCGCTCGGCTCGCCCGCTGCCGCTGGCACCCGCGTGCGCTCGGCCGCCCCTGACCGCGTCGTCGCCTGAGCTCCCGTGCTGCTGAGCTGCTCCTTGCGCCGTTGTTTCTTCGCTGCTACTTCCGCCACTGCTTGCTCCTTGACCGCTGCTTGCTGCTGCCGGTAGCCGCTGTTGTGCGTGCCTGCTACTGCGCTGCTCTGCTTCGACGCTGCTGTTGCTTAGTGCAACTACTGCGCTGCTCTACTCCAGCCGCTGCTAGTTGCTGCTAAAGGCCATGGCCGAGTGTGTGCGTGCAGCGTGCAGCGTGTGTGTGTTGTGTGCGTGCAGCGTGTGTGTGCGTGAGTGTGTGTGGCCGGCCAAAAACTAGTTTAGGGACTAGTTTAGTTTGTTTGTGTAGTTAGTAGTACTAGTTAATTAGTCCAATGGTAGATGACATGTGGACCCACTGTTAGTTAATTTTTTTTATAAAAAAGTCTAAGTCAATGACATGTGGCCCCTACACCGTTTATATGTTGACTAGTCAACTGTTGACTTTGACCCTGGCCCCACCAATGATAAACTATGGCTAGAATAGCACTAGGTGACAAAACAAATTATTGTTTTATTTCCGAATTATAAGAATTCCAAACTACTATTAAAACTTCAGAAAATCATAGTAAAATAACTGTAACTCGGATGAAAAAACTTTGTATATGAAAGTTGCTCAGACCGACGAGACAAATCTGAATACGCAGTCCGTTCGTCCGCCACGCATCCCTAGCATAGCGAACACGCGACTTTCCCCCTCCGGTTCATCTGTCCGAAAACGCGAAACACCGGGGATATTTTCCCGGATGTTTTCCTCCTTCATCGATACCACCTCATACCTCGTTAGGGCACTCCTAGCACCGCTACTTCTCTTGTCATGCATCGTTATTCATCTGTTTGCATTATATTTATTGTTTCTTCCCCCTCTTCTCTCGCTAGACACCAAGACCGACGCCGCTGCTACCCAGTACGACTACGGTGTTGACAACCCCTCTCTCCAGGCAAGCCCCCCTTGATCACCAGATATCGCCTACTCTTCTCTGTACTGCTTGCATTAGAGTAGTATAGCATGTTACTGCTTTCCGTTAATCCTATCCTGATGCATAGCCTGTCCTTGCTACTACTGTTGTTACTTTTACCTGCAATCCTAATGCTTAGTATAGGATGCTAGTTTATCATCAGTGGCCATACATTCTTGTCCGTCTGCCATGCTATACTATCGGGCCGTGATCACTCGCGAGGTGATCACGGGTATATACTATATATTTTATACATGATACATGTGATGACTAAAGTCGGGTTGGCTCAAGGAGTACCCGCGGTTGATTCACGAATTGGGGGCTGGAAGGACATACTTTCCCGACGGCCCTCTATGTGGATCTTTGTGGCGAAGCGACAGGGCAGGTTGAGACCACCTAGGAGAGAGGTGGGCCTGGCCCTGGTCGGCATTCGCGGTTATTTCAAAATAACACGCTTAACGAGATCTTGGTATTTGATCTGAGTCTGGCTACTGGCCTACACGCACTAACCATCTACGCGGGGACAGTTATGGGCACTCGACGTCGTGGTATCAGCCGAAGCCTTCGTGACGTCAGTGACTGAGCGGCGCGCGCCGGGTTGGACTGGAACTCCTACTCTTGTATAAGGGGGGCTAGGTCTGCTCACCGGCCGCGTACGCAACATGCAGGTGTGCAATGGGCGATGGGCCCAGACCCCTGCGCCATAGGATTTAGACCGGCGTGCTGACCTCTCTGTTGTGCCTAGGTAGGGTTGCGACGTGTTGATCTTCCGAGGCCGGGCATGACCCAGAAAAGTGTGTCCGGCCAAATGGGATCGAGCGTGTTGGGTTATGTAGTGCACCCCTGCAGGGAAGTTAATCTATTCGAATAGCCGTGATCTTCGGTAACAGGACGACTTGGAGTTGTACCTTGACCTTATGACAACTAGAACCGGATACTTAATAAAACACACCCTTCCAAGTGCCAGATACAACCGGTGATCGCTCTTTTACAGGGCGACGAGGGGAGGATCATCGGTTAGGATTATGCTACACGATGCTACTTGGTGAACTTACCATCTACTCTCTTCTCCTGCTGCAAGATGGAGGTTACCAGAAGCGTAGTCTTCGAAAGGACTAGCTATCCCCCTCTTATTCCGGCATTCTGCAGTTCAGTCCACATATGATACCCTTATTCCATTTGATACCAATGCATACATATATAGTGTAGCTCCTTGCTTGCGAGTACTTTGGATGAGTACTCACGGTTGCCTTGCTCCCTCTTTTTTCCCTTTCTATACTCGATTGCTGCGACCAGACGTGTAACGCCCTCGATGCGGCTATATCTCCCACGTGTCGAAGCACGACTTAGAGGCATAACCGCATTGAAAGCAATGTCGCAAGTGAGGTAATCTTCACACAACCCATGTAATACATAAGGGAAAGAGATACATAGTTGGCTTACAATCGCCACTTTACACAAATACATAAATAAAGCATTACATCATCCAAATACAATCAGGGTCCGACTACGGAACCAAAATAAAAGAAGAACCCCAAATGCGACAAGGTCCCCGATCGATCCCAACTGGGCTCCACTACTAATCAACTAGAACGAAACAACACAAAGGACAAGATCTTCATTGAGCTCCTCCTGAGCTTGGTTGCGTCATCTGCACGGACTCATCGGCACCTGCAAGCTGGTTTGGAAGTATCTGTGAGCCACGGGGACTCAGCAATCTCAAACCCTCGCGATCAAGACTATTTAAGCTTATGGGTAAGGTAAAAGGTATGAGATGGAGCTGCAGCAAGCGACTAGCATATATGGTGGCTAACATACGCAAATGAGAGAGAGAAGAGAAGGCAAAGCACGGTCGGTAAAAGTATGATCAAGAAGTGATCCTAAAACAACCTACGTCAAGCATAACTCCAACACCGTGTTCACTTCCCGGACTCCGCCGGAAAGAGACCATCACGGTAACACACGCTGTTGATTCATTTTAATTAAGTTAAGGTTCAAGTTATCTACAACCGGACATTAACAAATTCCCATCTGCCCATAACCGCGGGCACGGCTTTCGAAAGTTCAAATCCCTGCAGGGGTGTCCCAACTTAGCCCATGACAAGCTCTCACGGTCAACGAAGGAATAGACCTCCTCCCAAGACGTTCCGATCAGACTCGGTATCCCGGTTCTTCAAGACATCCTCGACAATGGTAAAACAAGTCCAGCAAGACCACCCGCTGTGCCGACAAATCCCGATAGGAGCTGCACATATCTCGTTCTCAGGGCACACCGGATAAGCTAAGCGTAGAGGAGCCGACGTAACCCAAGTTGCCAAGGGATGGCCCTGCACGGTGCTCTGGGTTGGACCAACACTCAGAGAAGCACTGGCCCGAGGGTTTAAGATAAAGATGACCCTTGGGCTGGCCTAACCCAAGGGAAAAAGAGGCTAGGTGGCAAATGGTAAAACCAATGTTGGGCCTTGCTGGAGGAGTTTTATTCAAAGCGAACTGTCAAGGGGTTCCCATTATAACCCAACCGCGTAAGGAATGCTAAATCCGGGAACATAACACCGATATGACGGAAACTAGGGCGGTAAGAGTGGAACAAAACACCAGGCATAAGGCCGAGCCTTCCACCCTTTACCAAGTATATAGATGCATTAATTAAATAAGATATATGATGATATCCCAACAAGTAAACAAGTTCCAACAAGGAACAACAACTCCATGTTCCAACAAGGAACATACTTCAATCTTCACCTGCAACTAACAACACTATAAGAGGGGCTGAGCAAAGCGGTAACATAGCCAAACAACGGTTTGCTAGGACAGGGTGGGTTAGAGGCTTGGTTCAACAATATGGGTGGCATGATAAGCAAGTGGTAGGTATCGCAGCATAGGCATAGCAAAAGAGCGAGCATCTAGTAAGCAAAGATAGAAGTGATTTCGAGGGTATGATCATCTTGCCTGAAATCCCGCAAGGAAGAAGAACGAGTCCATGAAGAAGACAAACGAACGTAGACGAACGGGTCCTCACAAACGCGACGTTACCGGAACCAACCCGAAGAAGCAAACACCGGAAAAGAAGCACACAACATAGTAAACAACCAACACATGAACATGGTATGATATGCGGGATGCGGTATGCGATGCATATGCAAGATTTGACAAGGAAAGCATGAACCTGGCCTCAACTTGGAAATCTAAGTGTGCCACTGGAAAGATGAGATGAAATCGCTTGAAAACGATATAAAGAACGCCGGAATCGGAGTTACAGTTTGGAAATGGCAAGCAATTCAAATATGGCACCGGTCTGCGATATACAGCAAGTAGCCATCTAAATGCAACAAGTTAAACATGCTACAACACTCAAACATGGCAACAAAATACATGGCAGGGATGCATTCAAGATGCTTAACAAAATATGAACACTGAGTTACGGCCAATTCATTCATTAACAGGTTCAAACAAGCATGGCAAAAATGCATATGGTAAACAGATCTTAGACTTAGTGAAATTAACACTTGTCTGGAATTTCAGATCAGGTAGCACACTTCGGAGCATGAAAACTATATGCTACAGGACCTGAACATGGCAAAGTAAAGCATGGCATGGAGCTACTCAAAGAGCTTAACAAAAGTCCCTTAGTGACCTTGAGCCAAGAGGGATCAGAAAACACAATTGCAAGCATGTGAACATGGCAAAAACATAATCAGTTCTCAGACTTAGTGAAAACTGGAGCATGCTGAAACAGATATCAAGTAGGCATGTTAACGAGCTCGATGCACTCACTACAGAGCAAGGCATGACAATCTAAGCATACACCCATCAAGAATACACATTATACAAGCTAGACATGGCAAGAACAATAACATGGCATGCACGGATCAACTACAACATCCTCGGCAAAATCGCTAACAAGTAGACAATCTGCCCAGATTCACGAAATAGCAAAAGTAGAGCTCGATTGACTCAAGCTAGGGTGCTCCATAATTGCAAACAAAGACATGGATGGATAGAGCACTACAAGATTAACAAAACATCCTTACTGATCATCCTCAAAAGAGGCACGGATTACTAGGAAACAACATGAACATATGGCCATATGAGATAAACAGCTCAAGGACTTGGTGGAAATGCTAAGTCCCTGAAATCAGCATTAACAAGTGCCTCACTTTGCAAGCTTGTGCTAGTCACCACACACATCACGAAAATACATGGGTTGCACCTCTGGAAAGATGGCAAAACCCTTAACAAAACATATGTAGAGCTCATGGGCATATCATGCACACATTAATTATGGAAAAAATGACAAATATCTAAATGGAGTAGCAGATCTGACAATTATCTCAAGTAGCATTCTTCTAACAGCATTTCGGGCATCAAGATGAACTCAAATGAAAATGATGCAATGGAATGAAATGATGTACTCTCTGAGACGAACATTTTGATATGCTATATGCCCAAATCGAAGTTACGGATGAAAAGTTACGGCACGATAAACAAGGGCATATGGATCTGGGAATTTCGGGGACTTAGTGAAATTACCACCTCCAGATCTAGGGTTTGGCAGCGCGTGAACCGAGGCGGCGGCGGATCTCACCGGATCCGCGCCGGAGAAGGCAGGGGCGGCGGTGGCCGGACTTGATGCGGGGGACGGCCGGAGTTGGGCTCGCCGGAGCCACCGGAAGAAGAGGCCGGCACGGTGCGGGCGATGTGGCGCCGACGAGGAGGCGCAGCGCCGGCGTGGTGGAGTGGCGTGGTGCAGGGTGGTGGTCGCCGGAGCGCGCGACGGCGACCTGGCGAAGAGGTGGGGAGGCGACGTTCGGAGGCGGCCGGGCGCGCGGGCGGCGGCGGGCGACGCGCGTGCCGCGCGGGCCGGCTGCGGGCCCCGTGGGCCGGCGGCGGGCGCGGAGGAGAGAGAGGGAGGATGCCGCTGAGGTGGAGGCGCGTGGTTGGAGGAGAGGGGCGGCTGGCTGACGTGGCAGCCGGCGATTGGCCGGGCGACGTGGCGGCTGGGTGGACGCGTCCGGCCACCGGGCGAACATGTCCGGTGGCGCGGGGAGGAGTGGATTTAGGGTTCATCCGCGATTTTTGGGAGGGGATCACATATTTATAGGTAGAGGGAGTTAAGAGAGTCTAAATGAGGTGCGATTTGCGGCCACGCGATCGTGATCGAACGCTCTAGATAATGGAGAGGGTTTTGGTGGGTTTTGGGCCACTTTGGAAGGGTGTTGGGCTGCAACACACACGAGGCCTTCTCGGTCCCTCGGTTAACCGTTGGAGTATCAAACGAAGTCCAAATGGTACGAAACTTGACAGGCGGTCTACCGGTAGTAAACCAAAGCCGCATGGCAAATCTCGGTCCAATCCGGAAATGTTTAATCCCCACACACGAGAAGAAGGTAGAAATGACCACCGGAGGAGAACGGAGTGCCGGATTGCAAAACGGACAACGGGAAAAATGCTCGAATGCATGAGACGAACATGTATGCAAATAAAATGCGCATGATGACATGATATGCAATGCATGACACGCAAGCAATGACAACGCAACAACAGCGAATAACTGGACGACACCTGGCACATCGGTCACGGGGCGTTACAAGACGTTGGAGCCCAGGAGCCAGACGCCACCGTCGACGACGACTACTACTACTCGGGAGGTGCCTACTACTACGTGCAGCCCGCTGACAACGACCAGGAGTAGTTTAGGAGGATCTCAGGCAGGAGGCCTGCACCTCTTTCGATATGTATCCCAGTTTGTGCTAGCCTTCTTAAGGCAAACTTGTTTAACCTATGTCTGTACTCATATATTGTTGCTTCCGCTGACTCGTCTATGATCGAGCTCTTGTATTCGAGCCCTCGAGGCCCCTGGCTTGTAATATGATGCTTGTATGACTTATTTTGTTTGTAGAGTTGTGTTGTGATATCTTCCCATGAGTCCCTGATCTTGATCGTACACGTTTGCATGTATGATTAGTGTACGATTGAATCGGGGGCGTCACAGTATTTCTCTTTCTTGTCATCATAAGTTTCACTATGGAAACCATTTTGACGAATATCTCTATAGCTTAGTAGGGTACGAGTTAAACTTGGGAAGCAATGAAGCATCCCTGCGTTACTCGAGTACCCACAGGGATAGTAAATATGACTCGAGTTGAGCCAACAAATACCTCATCGCGTCTAGCGATTTTAAAATATCTCATTTCTCTCAATGAGAGTGGAAACATTGGACTTCCCTGAGTATAGAGTTTATGATGCATATGTCCACAAGGCACATATCATTTTTCATTGGATTGACTCCCGTAGAAATCTATATATAGACATGAAGATTCTCAATATGAAAATCACTGTCAGATATATAGACAAATGTATTTGTACCAAAGTGCTGATACAATATATTGTGATATACAATATATGACGATGACAACAATACTTGTGTTGTTGTTACAACATCGTAAATGGACATTAATTATATTGACCACTCAGGAGATTGAAAGACTATTCATAATCTCCAAACATGTCGGTTGAGGCATATTCAACCATCACATTCTCCGTGCTCATAGGGCCCCGTCACAGCCGGTGATGTCGGATTGAAGGTTGAAGTAATATTCAAACCTTCTCCCTTGAGGTTCATTGTATCCCAGGAATTGCTGATACAGAATAACCAGATGCTGAGATCTGAATCTAATGCCTTATGATTTATAAGACATCATTTTCTGTTAGCTGTGTGATCCTGACCAGAGGTGAAATCAGGATTGCACACATTATCTCATGAGACACAAGAGCGATCATGATGTCCATGGTCCAGATAGGGCAGTGGTGGCCATTGAGGGCGAATGCCTCAAACTCTATAGCCATATGTTACCTCTATGGGTAAACCAGAGATAATTAATTTACAACCAGTAAATTAAAGACCATCATGGTTGATGTTGTAATGAACTTAGCAAAATCAGTGGGTATTTCAAGAAGTTATCTTGAAACCATTAGTGTGAATTTCAAATTGCTAAATATGACACCTTGAAGATAATCTTCAAAATGGAGTAGATCTCGCAGCACTAGAGAGTATAATCTCATGAAATCAGTAGATACTCACTCGTAATGCCTTATGTCATGACTTAGCAAAATGTGTGGGAGAGCACTTTGTAAAGCAATTATAATGTCAAAATGACAAAATATAGGCTTTAACAGTAGTCATTAATAATCTGCAAAAGGCAGTAGATCTATATGACTACCTTGTGATCTCAATACATCAATTTGAAGAAATCACCTTGAATTTTGCATTCTTATTTGCAAGAAATTAAAAATCTCAATTGCAAATAGACATATTAATCTCGACATGTAGCTAACATGGAGATATATACATTCCGGAATACATCGTAATCAACAGAAATACACTACTATTGTAATGAATAGTAATGATGTTGCAAATTCAGGTTCAAGTGAAAAACTTGAATTGTATAGACCTTAAATTAAATGAGATGATCTTGTATCAAGTTGCAAGATAATTCAGCAAAGTGAATTAATATTTTGCAAGAGAAAATTAATCTCAATCGTAATGAGATTGTTTTGTGAGAAAAGAAAATTCTCAATCACAAACCAGTAACGTAGAGGTACTGAAATTATCTTTGCAAGAGATGAAAAATCTCAATTGCGAATGAACATAATTAATCTCAACACGTGATAAACATGGAAATATATTACATCAATTTAAAATCTGAAATACCTCGGTACTCAACAGAAAACAGTACAAAAATATATGTACTGATTTTAACAGGATTGAAATCACTTGGTAGGAATGTGTTGGAACACTAATAATCTGCTACTGTGCTCAATCAGAGGGTACTCATGGAGTAGCAAATAAAGCAACGCCTGCCGGTTGCCTAAATTTCCACCGCATGCACATGGCCACGCAAGCGAGAAAGTCCAGTCAATAGAAAAGATAAGGAGAGAGAAAAGGAAAGAAATCCCCAGCAAGTCGACGCGGAGGCAGAAGGCGGAGGCTCCGGTCAGCGCGGACACGAAGGCGAGCGTGTCATCGTGAACTTGCACTTGATGTGTGGCCGGGATGTGCGCCATCGTCAACAGCGTCAGGAGCGGCGCACCGCCATCGGCCTCTACAACCGCTAGGGTCGGATGCTGTTCATTACTTCTCTCGTTCGACTCGCTGCTGATAACATGTTAGAGTAGAACGAGAGAAGTAATGTAAACTATGTATCCTTTATTAGATAAGATCTGCTATTTATACAAAGGGAAGAGACACCACTAGGAAGGCGTCTGTTCAGGTAGGCAGGGAACCGACACGGCAGATGCAACTGCCTGCGGTTAGTGAAAGCAGGGATTATTCCATAATTAACAATCATTAATTAATCCTAACAAAGATAACACCTTTGGAAATCAGCTTTGCACCTAGCAAATCTCCCTGTTCTAAAAATTCATATTCATCCACATCCATAGACAAAGATGCTTCTATAGTACAAAAATCCATGGAAACCACGAATGTGGGAAAAAATTGTTTTCAATTTGGCTGTAGAAAAAATATCCTAGCAAAATTTATGTATACATTTAGAAAAACAAATGAAACATACTATTAATGAGTACATTTTGAATGTTTCCAAACTGTAGAAAAATGAATTTTGGAAACGAGCTATGACCATCCCAATCTTTTGGCCGATCGGCCAGAGCCGTTCGAACTATACGCACACATAAGTCTATCCAACGCCCACTGAATATGTTGCAGAAACTCCGCTGAAATAATCTTAGGGGCATGATCCTCAACAAATCTATCCACATGCTCTCAGCTTAGTCATTGATAAGAACTTTCAGCGGTGAGATCCCAGCAAACCAAAGCCAAGCAGCTCAATCTGGATCACAGCATGCAGATTGGACAATAGCATCAACAGGACCTTCTCCTTCGTCAACCACGCACGGGAGAATAAGTTAAAAGAGCGGCGCCCCCATCCATATTGATGTTGCAATAGTAGCACTATCACGTGCTCCGCCCAACTGACCGCTTGCCGACTCTCACGGTGCGCCGGTGCCGCCATCAGAATTGTAGCACAACTACTTAGAATTCAGCTCTTCGTCGGTTGGTTCCAGCATGCAGGAGGAAGATGATTATAAAGAGAAAACAGTGGGGTTGGGCCAATCAAATGGAGGAGTGGACGATGCAAAACCGGCTCCTTTTGAGAAGAAAAGGTACTCATAATTGTGTCGTTCGAAAGAGAAATATCTGTGTCGATACAACAACGTACGGTTGTCCGGCAGAAAACATTTCATGAAAAAGTATACTTGAGTGGCACGATGTTTCTCCTCCCAGATGAACAGTAAAACCCAAAATAATAGCAAAGATAATCAAAAAATTGTGATCATTTTTCTTACACACATGTTTGAATGTTCCACACTTGGTAAAACACCATTGTAAAACAAACACAAAAGGAAAATTACGGATCTTACAAGATTTAGACCAGAAGTGGAAGAAATACATGCATCCCAGAATCAAATTCAGAAAGTTTGGTATGCAGATCAGCCATTGGTTCAAAGTCAAAGAGACATGGCATCACATGAACCGGGAGAAGGTTACGCAAGAATACCACTACAATGGCAAATTTGTGGGGCCCATATATCCATTGAATCAATAATTTTGGAGAAACTAATTGAGTAGTATAAAAGTAGTTGTTGTAATTGCCGTCAGCTAAGAGCAAAAGACCGTCCAAATAGCAATCATAATCCATTTGGAACATTTTTTTTCTTTTTCTTGTTCATCCTCAGACGTTGCATACGTTCTCACAGATTGTTCAAACAATGTAGGCAATACAGTTCGCAACTCATCATAGGTAAGAACAATTTAAAAACAGCATAAAATATAGATCATTGGTCTTAAACACAGATATGAAATGAGACAATTCTATTTCTATAATCATCAGAAAAACATCAAACAAAATAGATATGAATCAAAACCAAGAAAGGAAAACATGCATCTGGAGGACTCAGAATATGGGTGGTGATATAGCAGTATGGTCGGCAAGGCAAAAAAATGCCAATTACAACGGAGACCAAATATCAATCTTCACCATCCCAGCGAAAAACCAACCGAATTAATGTTTCTCTTCAGTGAAGATACTAAAGGATGCAACACAAACCATGTTAACACCCATGACTTAGGGAGCAGCTGCGAATGTTTTGAGAAACAAGATTTAGTTTTATCATAAGTTTCTACGTTTCAGAATCCTACATTCCAAACAGGCCTGGTACAAATATATCAGATTAAAACCAACATCATTAAGTCAGACACCAAAAAAGAACATTAAATAAGGTAAATTAACATGGCTCAGACATCCAAGGAAGGAGTCATCGCCACTGATTTCACCCAATTAAAAGAAGTACAGCAAAAACATATTATTGTTAAGTATGCAAAGCAAGTATAACAACAAAATATCATGTTAAATCAAGAAGATAAAGCAGAGAGAAAAAAAGATTCAAATGGGTAATATCAACATGGCTCAGACATCCAAGGAAGGAATTAGCAGCATTAGCTCTCAAGCCTGGCAGGGCGAAAGCTCTTAGGCGGCAACTGCGAATGTTTTGAGAAACAAGCCAAAGTTTTATCATCATCGCCACTGATTTCACCCAATTAAAAGAAGTAAAGCAAAAGTATATTATTGTTAAGTATGCAAAGCAAGTATAACAACAAAATATCATGTTAAATCAAGAAGATAAAGCAGAGAGAAAAAAAGATTCAGATGAGTAAAATCAACATGGCTCAGACATCCAAGGAAGGAATTAGCAGCATTAGCTCTCAAGCCTGGCAGGGCGAAAGCTCTTAGGCGGCAACTGCGAATGTTTTGAGAAACATGCCAAAGTTTTATCATCATCGCCACTGATTTCACCCAATTAAAAGAAGTACAGCAAAAATATATTATTGTTAAGTAGGAAAAGCAAGTATAACAACAAAATATCCTGTTAAATCAAGAAGATAAAGCAGAGAAAAAAAAGATTCAAATGAGTAAAATCAACATGGCTCAGACATCCAAGGAAGGAATTAGCAGCATTAGCTCTCAAGCCTGGCAGGGCGAAAGCTCTTAGGCGGCAACTGCGAATGTTTTGAGAAACAAGCCTATGTTTTATCATCATCACCATTGATTTACTCCAATTTAAAATAAGCTTAGAAATAGGTTTTTTTTAATGAAACAAAACAGCTCTGTGTTCCGACTAAATCACGTCCACAGGTAACTATCAAACGTGAAACATCCAAGATCTCTCTGTTGGCACAAAGTAGCATCTCTGGTCAAAGCTGTAGCTACCAGAGACATGGCAACACGCCCAATGAAAAACACCCAAGCAGTCACAACACAACAACCTAAAGTCCAAGCAATCATACCATAAGAAACACAAATCATCTCAAGGAGTTGGTAAATCATCCTGAGAAATTGGCAATGAACAAATGAAAACGTGAACTAATCCAAAGATATAAATGCACCAGTTAGAGGGAGGGGGGAGGTCAGACGGCCAAGGGTTTGTCTTCAAAAGTACTGCTGAAGAGGCAGTATCAGAAACTCTAGTCCACATAAATGTCATCAACACTCAACTCCCTAACTAGCTGATGATGCAAACAGAAAAGATGTAAAAATTGAGAAACGGATATCAAAAAAATAAATAGAGAACAAACCAATCAGCAAGGGAGAATCTAGAACACAGTACTGGCATAAGCACAAATACCCAACTGCACAATAGTGTTCTGCAAAAGAAGAACAGGAAAACTGTACGCTACATTGTGCAAAAAAAAGCATAGTTGTCATTCACGAGAGGCAGATCTCAAAGAGGCAAGGATAACAAGAAGTCCAGTTGTCAGTGTGATTGAGATAATATTACCATGGCAAAAGCAGCTTCAAATGAATGACACTTGATACTTAAAGAGTTATGCTACCAACCTCCATATGAAATCTTCAAACCTAGCATTCCAATTGGAATCATATTTTCATTTTTACATACCTATTTTAATGCATAATTCTTAACCAGCTTTAGGAGCATGGTTGTGCTGAACTTCTCTACACACGAGTAACCGTACTTGAAAACACAAAAATGTTAGATATTATCCATAGTTTTGCCATGCTTTCATCCCTACTGAATAACTATCAGGATTAAGGATTAAAATTATCAGGGCAGATAAATCAACAAACCTAGACCTAGAGCACATCACCGTTAACAAACTATGATCTGCCCAAAAGCGCATGCCTGCCTTGAACTTGAATGAACTGGCAGCAAAGCAAAACATAAGAAACGTTGATGATAGATAACAGCCTACAGTGCAGAATTGAAGATAGCTGGCCTCACCTCTGCGGGATGCAGCACGGTTTTGGGTTAATATGGTGAGATTTCTAATGGACGACCTGAAAATCTTCTTCAAGTATTCCACCTTTTTCTCCGCAAGAAAAAAAAAGTGGAGTACTTGAAGAAGACGTTCAGGTACTCCAGCTTGGCGGATCTCTCCTCGACTGGTCTCCTGCGTGAATTTTGGCACGCCGGTGGCTCTGGGATGTTCAAGCAAGCGCCGCATGCTGCCGGTAGCATGAGGTTCCTGCTTGAACACCACAGAGCCGCCGGGCTCCCCGACAAAACCGGCGGACGGCGCACATCATCCGGACGAGATCCAGCCAGCAGAAGGAGACGCGGCTCGACGGGGGGAGCCGCGGAAGGTGGGCGGCGGCGGTGGCGGGGGCTGGGGAAACGGGCGCGGCGGCTGACGGGAGGCGCTCAGGCGCGGGGCGCGGCGATAAGGATGGGGTGGGGAGGAGGATGCTGAGGAGAGGAGATGGGATCTGAGATCTGGGAGGGCGTGGCGGCGGCGCTGCGAGGAGGGTTTGGTGAAGGGTTGGGGGTGGACGGGTGGTGCGCTGGGAGAATGTATAGGGGTGGGCGATCTTCGTCGGGCTCAAGAAAACCAATTCGATACGGCCCTTGTGTTTTAGGGTCTGACGCAGACCGGGCCTGGCCTAGTTGAGGTGGGCTATGATCTCAAAAGATAATTCACATTCAGTGCTCTTCGCGGCGAAAGGCCTCCGCTCGTTGCGGCTAATTGCCAAGCGGACGCACAGGCCACTCCAACTAGGCCGGCCTATTAGCGTAGCACAGTGAAATATCCCAGCGGCTAACCAACGGAATTCGAGAGCTTCGAGATCTCTGAGGCAACATGCCCCCTCTATTATATGCATCTTAGAAATCCAAATAGAGGGCTCACGTGTTGAGAGCATGATAGGATCTTTAGGTTTTGAAAAGAGTTTTGTTGTAAGCAGTAGAGGTAGAAGTGATGGTTTTGGTATCTTTTGGAATGAAGCAATAAAGTTGGAAATTCTCGGTTATTCAGAGTATCACGTTGATGTACTTGTGAAAGAACTAGTCCTGGTGCAAACTAGGATCACTTTTGTCTATGGAGAAGCACAAGTGCAAGAAAGATATAAAACCTGGGATATGATGCGTGGCATTGCTAATACCAGCAATCATCCCTGGGTTGTAGTTGGCGACTTCAACGAAGTGTTGCATGGCCACGAGCATGATGGGGTGTGTGCGAGAAGCCAAGCGCAGATGGATCTGTTCCGAGATGTTTTGGATACTTGCAGCCTTACCGACATCGGATATAAGGTGCAGAGCTGGACTTTTGAGGAAAAAAGTCGCCGGAGGATCATTCACAAGAGTGAGATTGGACAGAGTCGTAGCAACGCCGGACTGGTTGATGGCGTTTCCGACAGCAGAAGTCAAGCACCTAGCGGCGGCAAGTTCTGATCACGTAGCCCTATTACTTACGCTGCAAGAAATGCATGCATGCAGGAGGGGCCCGAAATCATTTCAATATGAGGTATGTTGGGAGCGGGATCCCTCGCTGGGCTCGGTAGTGGCCGACAAGTGGGCAGAGGCGCCAGGCAAATCGATGGAGCAGATCAAGACAAAATTACAAGAGCTGTCGGGCGAGCTATCAACCTGGGATCACGTGCATTTTGGCAGCGTTCGGCAGGAAATCAGTGCACTAAAGACAAAATTGCAGATGCTCCGCGCAATTCCAGAACGATCATGGCCGACTAGAGAGGAAACAAAAATTACAGATCAACTTGTCGAACTATTTCACCGAGAGGAAATACTCTGGAGACAGTGTGCACGTGTTGACTGGTTGATCCATGGTGATAAAAATACCTACTTTTTTCACTTGCGTGCTAGTAGGCGAAGAAGAAAAATCAAATCAAAGAACTATTGCGTTCGGATGGTACATTGGCAGATAATGTGATGGAGATGGAGACTATGGCAACGTCGTTTTACAAAAATATTTACATGTCAAAAGGTTTAGCGGATATGGGGCCGGTCCTGCATACTATTCCACGCAAAGTTACTGATTTAATGAATGATGCATTGAATGCTCCATATAGAGAGGAGGTGAAAATAGCTTTTTTCATATGTTCCCGACGAAGGCCCCAGGCCCAGATGGATACCCAACTCATTTCTTTCAGCGTCACTGGGAGGTTTGTGGTAACGAAGTGAAAAATGCAGTACTACGGATAGTGGAGGGTACAGAATCAGCAGCATGCATTAATGAACAGTCCTGGTGTTGATACCAAAGGTAAAAAATCCCACCTTATTAGCTCAGTTAAGACCGATTAGCCTTTGCAATGTGCTCTACAAAATTGCTTCAAAGGTGATAGCTAACCGTGTGAAAGTTATTTTGCCTGATATAATATCTGAAGAGCAGTCAGCCTTTGTTCCTGGACGGTTGATAACTGATAACATTATCACTGCGTACGACTGTCTCCATTTTATGAAAAGGAACAAATCAAAGAAGCACCGGTCTTTTGCACTCAAACTCGACATGATGAAAGCATATGACAGGGTCGAGTGGCCCTATCTGAGGGTGGTGATGATGAAACTGGGCTTCACGGAAAGGTGGGTAAATATAGTGATGAACTTAGTCACTTCGGTTAAGTTGTCGGTGCTTTTCAATGGGAACAAGTTGGAGGAGTTTGAACCATCAAGAGGGATCAGACAAGGGGGACCCAATCAGCCCTTATTTGTTCTTGCTTGCGGCAGAGGGCCTGTCGTGCATGTTTAAACTCCAAGAATGAGTCATCCAATCTGAGTGGGTTACAAGTGGCACCTACGGCGCCCCAGGTAAGTCACTTGTTATTTGCTGATGACAGACTGCTGTTTTGTAAGGCGAGTAATGCTGGTGCTGAAGAGGTGAACCTGGTACTGAACAATTACTGTGAAGCTTCGTGCCAACAGATTAACTTTGCGAAATCTTCTATCTATTTTAGTAAGGGTGTCCCTGATAGCACCCGGGAAGTGATCAAAGACACTCTCAATGTTCCAAATGAAACACTCAATGAGAAGTATCTGGGTATGCCATCTGACATAGGAAATTCCAAAAATGGGGCTTTCAAATATTTGAAGGATCATTTGTGGAGCAAAGTGCAAGGTTGGCTAGAGAATACTATATCAACAACGGGTAAGGAGGTGCTAGTTAAAGCAGTGGCACAAGCATTTCCGGTCTTCTCTATGTCTTGCTTCAAGTTGCCGAGGGGATTGTGTGAACACCTTAATATGCTCATAAGAAAGTTCTGGTGGGGCTCTAAGGATGGCAAGAGAAAACCTCACTGGGTCTCATGGAAGTCCATGACAGAGCCAAAAGGTATGGGAGGACTGGGTTTTAAGGATTTCGAGCTTTTCAACTTATCTATGTTGGCACGCCAAGCATGGAGACTCCTTCAGAACCCTGAAACCCTCAGCGCACGTGTGCTGAAAAGTGTCTACTTCCCGGACACAGATATATTACAGGCAAACCTGGGCGGCCACCCAAGTCAGGTCTGGCGGGCAATAGTTGAAGGCCAAGACGTGCTAAAGCAAGGTATCATTCGCCGCATAGGCAATGGTGAAACTACCAACATCTGGGCAGATACTTGGATACCGAGGGACGAGATGATGCGCCCGTACGGATGCCGGGTGGCCGAGCTGATTGACAACACCAGTGCCACGTGGGATGTCCAACGCGTCAACCAGGTTTTCATGCCAACGGATGCTAAGGTCATTTTAAGCATTCCTTTATGTACACGCAACACAGATGACTTCTGGAGCCGGAACTTTGAAAGGAACGGTGTTTTCTCGGTCAAGTCATCATATCGCATGTTAGTGGAAACCAGAAGGCGTCGGGAGGCCTGGTTGGAAAACACAACAGGCTCTTCAATGATAGTAGCAGAAGAAGGAACATGGAAAATATTATGGAGCACAAAGGTACTGGGGAAAGTGAAAATGTTTCTGTGGCGTTTATCAAGACAATCCCTCCCAACAGAAGATGTTCGAGCTCATAGACACATGTCACACAGCTCGGCTCGTGGGATGTGTGGAGCGCTAGATTCATGGAGGCACTCGCTGCTAAACTGTACATCATCCCGATGTGTGTGGGCTTTGGTTGATGATGACCTTGCCCAACCTCTTGTTGCTACCACCAAACCAAAAGCTAAGCTATGGCTTTTTACACTTATGGAATCCCTTTCACATGACCAGTTTGTGCTGCTAACGGTCACGCTGTGGGCAATATGGACGACCCGTTGGAAGGCAATTCACGAAGGGATTTTTCAAACACCACAGGCCACCACTGATTTTGTCAGGAGATTTATAGTTGAGCTTGAGGTGCTGGAAAACAAGAAGGAACCCATAGCAAGAGGCGGTCTCCCTGCTCAGGTCAGGCCACAAGCTCCACCTGTGGGTTGGTTCAAAATTCACGTTGACGCCGGTGTCAGAGCTGGGAGGGGAGGATCAGCCATTGCGATGTGCAGGGATCAACAAGGCAACTACCTGGGGAGCTCAGCGCTGGTCATTGCTGGAGTGGACGACCCAGCGATTTTGGAGACAATTGCATGCCGAGAATGTAACGCCCCGAGACCAATGTGCCAGGTGTCCTCCAGTTATTCGCTGTTGTTGCCTTGTCATTTGCTTGCGTGTCATGCATTGCATATCATGTCATCATGTGCATTTCATTTGCATACATGTTCATCTCATGCACCCGAGCATTTTCCCCGTTGTCCATTTTGCATTCCGGCGCTCCTATCTCCTCCGGTGGTCATTTCTACCTTTCTTTCGGGTGTGGGGATTAAACATTTCCGGATTGGACCGAGACTTGCCAAGCGGCCTTGGTTTACTATCGGTAGACCGCCTGTCAAGTTTCGTACCATTTGGACTTCGTTCGATGCTCCAACGGTTAACCGAGGGACTGAGAAGGCCTCGTGTGTGTTGCAGCCCAGCACCCCTCCAAAGTGGCCCCAAACCCACCTAAACCTCCTCCATCATCTAGAGCGTTCGATCACGATCGCGTGGCCAAAAACCGCACCTCATTTGGACTCTCCTAGCTCCCTCCACCTATAAATATGTGGTCTCCTCCGAAATTCTCGCGCAGATCTAACCCTAGCTTCGTCCTCCTCGCGCCCGGACAAAACCCCCACCGCGCCGGACATGCCCGCCGCCCCGCCGCCATGTCGCCTCAACCAATGGGGAGCCGCCACCGCCCTCACCCAATCGGACGCTGCCACCTCGCCCGCGCCTCTCTCTCCTCCGCCGCGGCCCGTGGGGCCCGAGTTAGGCCCGCCCGGGCCCGGAGGCGCCCGCCGCCGCTCTTGCGTGCCCAGGCCGCGCCGGACCTCATCGTCGGGCCGTGCCCGACGCCGCTGCTCGCCGCTGCGCTCGCCGCCGGCCGCCGCCTCCACCACGCGACCTGGCCACCGCCCGTCTCCGCCGCCTTGGGGTCACCGGATCCGCTGCCCAGGGCAACTCCGGCGAGCCCCCGCGCCTCCTTCTCCGTCTCCGGCGTCCCTCCGGCCAGCTCCGGTGAGCTCACGTCGGGGGTGGACGAGATCCACCGGGTGCCCGATCCAAACGTGCGGCCGCGTCCCGATCCGCTCCGTCCCGGATCCCTCCATCCCGCGTTGGCTTTTCGCGGAGGTTTAAATTTCACTAAGTCCCCGAAATTTCCAGATTCATATGCCCATCTTCATCGCATCGTAACTTTGCATCCGCAGCTCCGTTTTGGTCATGTATCATATCAAAATGTTCGTCTCAGAGAGCACATCATTTCATCTCATTGCATCATTTTCCTTTGAGTTCATCTTGATGCCCGAAATGCTGTTGGTAGAGTGCTATTTGAGTTAATTGTCAGATCTGCTGCATCAAATAGCTATTTGTCATTTTTGCCATGATTAATGTGTGCATGATATGCCCCTGAGCTCTACATGAGTTTTGTTATATGCTTTGCCATCTTTACAGAGGTGCTATCCATGTATTTTTGTGATATGTGTGGTGACTAGCACAAGCTTACAAAGTGGTGCATTCGTTAATGCTGATTTCAGGGACTTAGCAATTCCACTAAGTCCTTGATGTGTCTTTATCAATATGCCATATGTTCATGTTGTTTCCTAGTGATCCGTGCCTCTTTTGAGGATGATCAATAAGCATGATTTGTTCATATTGTGGTGCTCTATCCATCCATGTATTTGTTTGCATTTATGGAGCACCCTAGCTTGATTCAATCGAGCTCTACCTTTGCTATTTCGTGAATCTGGGCAGATTGTCTACTTGTTAGCGATTTTGCCGAGGATGTTGTTGTTGATCCGTGCATGCTATGTTGTTGTTCTTACCATGTCTAGCTTGTATAATGTGTATTCTTGATGGGTATATGCTTAGATTGTCATGCCTTGCTCTGTAGTGAGTGCATCGAGCTCGTAAACATGCCTACTTGATATCTGATTTGCATGCTCCACTTTTTCACTAAGTCTGAGATCTGATTATGTTTTTGCCATGTTCACATGCTTGCAATTGTATTTTCTGATCTCTTTTGGCTCAAGGTCACTAAGGGACTTTTGTTAAGCTCCTTGAGTAGCTCCATGCCATGCCTTGCTTTGCCATGTTAAGTTCCTGTAGCATATAGTTTTCATGCTCCAAAGTGTGCTACCTGATCTGAAATTCCAGGCTTGTGTTAATTTCACTAAGTCTGAAACCTGTTTACCAATTACACTTTTGCCATGCTTGTTTGAACCTGTTAATGGATGAATTGGCCGTAGCTCAGTGTTCATCTTTTGTCAAGCATCATGAGCGGATCCCTGCCATGTATTTTGTTGCCATGTTTGGGTGCTGTAGCATGTTTAATTTGTTGCATTTAGATGGCTACTTGCTGCTTATCGCAGACCGGTGCCATATTTATTTTGCTTGCCATTTCCAAACCGTGCATCCGATTCCTGCGATCTTTATATCGATTTCAACCGAAATCACCTCACCTTTCCAGTGGCACTCTTGGAATCCCAAGTTGAGGCCAGGTTCATCATTCCTTGTCAAATCATGCATATGCATCACATACCGCATCCCGCATATCATACCATGTTCATGTGTTGGTTGTTTACTATGTTGTGTGCTTTCTTTTCCGGTGTTGCTTCTTCGGGTTAGTTCCGGTAACGTCGCGTTTGTGAGGACCCGTTCGTCTATGTCCGTTTGTCTTCTTCATGGACTCGTTCTTCTTCCTTGCGGGATTTCAGGCAAGATGACCATACCCTCGAAATCACTTCTATCTTTACTTGCTAGTTGCTCGCTCTTTTGCTATGCCTATGTTGCGATACCCACCACTTGCTTATCATGCCTTCCCTATTGTTGAACCAAGCCTCTAACCCACCTTGTCCTAGCAAACCGTTGTTTGGCTATGTTACCGCTTTGCTCAGCCCCTCTTATAGCGTTGTTAGTTGCAGGTGAAGATTGAAGTATGTTCCTTGTTGGAACATGGAGATGTTGTTCCTTGTTGGAACACGTTTACTTGTTGGGATATCACAATATCTCTTATCTAATTAATGCATCTATATACTTGGTAAAGGGTGGAAGGCTCGGCCTTATGCCTGGTGTTTTGTTCCACTCTTGCCGCCCTAGTTTCCGTCATATCGGTGTTATGTTCCCGGATTTTGCGTTCCTTACGCGGTTGGGTAATAATGGGAACCCCTTGATAGTTCGCCTTGAATAAAACTCCTCCAGCAAGGCCCAACATTGGTTTTACCATTCGCCACCTAGCCTTTTCTTTCCCTTGGGTTCTGCAGACTCAAGGGTCATCTTATTTTAACCCCCCCGGGCCAGTGCTCCTCTGAGTGTTGGTCCAATCGAGCGATGTCCGAGGCTACCAGGGGCAACTCTGGGCTGGCTTACCCGACGTCTGGCTCATCCGGTGTGCCCTGAGAACGAGAAATGTGCAGCTCCTATCGGGATTTGTCGGCACATCTGGGTGGCTTTGCTGGTCTTGTTTTACCATTGTCGAAATGTCTTGTAACCGGGATTCCGAGTCTGATCGGGTCTTCCCGCTAGAAGGAATATCCTTCGTTGACCGTGAGAGATTGTGATGGGCTAAGTTGGGACACCCCTGCAGGGATTTGAACTTTCGAAAGCCGTGCCCGCGGTTATGGGCAGATGGGAATGTGTTAATATCCGGTTGTAGAAAACCTGAAGTTGACCTTAATTAAAATGCATCAACCGCGTGTGTAACCGTGATGGTCTCTTTCCGGCGGAGTCCGGGAAGTGAACACGGTGTTGGAGTTATGCTTGACGTAGGTCGTTCTAGGATCACTTTTGATCATAGTTTCTCGACCGTGCTTTGCCTTCTCTTCTCGCTCTTATTTGCGTTTGTTAGCCACCATATATGCTAGTCGCTTGCTGCAGCTCCACCTCATACCTTTACCTTACCCATAAGCTTAAATAGTCTTGATCACGTGGGTGTGAGATTGCTGAGTCCCTGTGACTCACAGATACTTCCAAAACCAGTTTGCAGGTGCCGATGATACCGTGCAGATGACGCAACCAAGCTCAAGGAGGAGCTCAATGAAGATCTTGTCCTTTGTGTTGCTTCATTCTAGTTGATCAGTAGTGGAGCCCAGTTGGGGTCGATCGGGGATCTGTGTAGCATTTGGGGTAGTCTTCTTTTATTTTGGCTCCGTAGTCGGGCCTTGATTGTATTTGGATGATGTAATGCTTTACTCATGTAATTGTGTGAAGTGGCGAGTGTAAGCCAACTATGTATCTCTGTCCCTTATATATTACATGGGTTGTGTGAAGATTACCTCACTTGCGACATTGCTTTCAATGCGGTTATGCCTCTAAGTCGTGCTTTGACACGTGGGAGATATAGCCGCATCGAGGGCGTTACAGAGAAGTGCTTGCCCTAGCTGAAGACCTCGACCTGAATAATCTGATCATCGCCTGTGACGCTAAGCAAGTGGTTAGTGATATCTCAAAATCACATATGGACAGAAACACTGCAATTATTCAAGAGATTAGAAGTATAGCTTCTTCTTTCGTTTGTAATTTTATGTTTGAAGGTCGTGCGACTAATAGGGACGCACATAAACTTGCCAAGTATTCACCCTCGCTAGGGCCGGGGCGCCACATCTGGTTAGGCCAACCCCAGGCTCTGACTTGTATCCCATGCTTTGTGGACTTTGATGAATAATTTGGCTTCACCCCTAAAAAAACCAACGTAATTAATGAGCTTTGTTGGTTTAATATGGCACATGGAGCTAAAGGCAATACAAGATTCGAACGTTTTGTCAAATTCCAAATTTAAACATTAGTTTGAAAAAAGTAATTTTTAAAAAGAGAACACTTTTAAAATTTGAGAAGAAAAATAAATAAGTTCAAACATTTTTTTAATATGTGAACAAATTTTTTATAAACTGAACTTTTTTTTGAATAGGTATTTTTTTAAAAAAATATGAACATTTTGATAAAAGGGGAACAGTTTTGCATCTGTGAACAAAATGTGAAACTCCGAACAATTTTTTTAAAAAGCAAACATTACAAACATTTATTCAATTTGGGAACAAAATTTGAAAACATGAACTTTTTTTAAGCTTATGAACATACTTTAAAAGGCAAAGATTGTTACAGTTATGAGAACATTTTTTAAATATCAGGGCACTTTCTGAATTTGTGAACAAAAGTTAAAATTTGAATGTTTTCTTGAACTTATGAACAAGAGGTGAACATATTTTTAAATATGCAAACATTTTATAAAACTCATGATTTTTTTTAACTTCTGAAAAAAAACTAAAAAACAGGAACATTTTTTGACCTTCTGAATTTTTATTACAATTTCGAACATTTTATGAAATTTTGAAAAAGGAAAATGAAAAAAAACAAGTAGAAAAGGGAATTATAAAAGAAATAGAAACAGGGATAAAGGAAAAATAAATAAGAAAAAATAAAAGGAAAACAGAAAAAATGAACAATGAAGAAAAGAAAAAACAGAAAAAGATAAAACCAAAAACCACTGAAAACCTGTTTAGCAACCTTCTAGAAGCTTCCCAAAACCGATCCGGCCCCGCTTGGAATGTAGTTTTTCTGCCACAAAGAGCTTCACAGAATCTTGAATCCTCCAAATCACTCTTAACAGTTCTGCATTACACAAAGGCAACAATGAGCCAATGATATCAGTAGCAATAATAGGTGCTGCAGTTATATAACTTATCAAACAGGCCCAGCTTAGTTAGCATTCTATTTGCACAAGTGGACAAAGAAAACAGATGAACTATTCATAAACCCATGGAAGTTTATTGGACCCTGTTCATAAACAAATCATTGGGCCATTGTTCATCACTTGTAAAATATGCGTGAGTACACGCATATTCAACAGCACAGACTACACAAGCAATTTCCAATCTTCAGGTTAGGTTTACATCAATCTGAACTTCGACAGCAGCTAACGAACTGAATTCTTGTGAAACTTTGGCAGAGTTGTTAACTGGCAGGAGGGTTCGGGCTAATCATGACCAAGCAGGACGGCCACGTCACCAAGGAGTACTCAGCCGCCGGTTGAACGGGGAAGGGGCGGGAAGGGATGGCAGAGGAGGAGGAGGAGGAGGAGGGAGGATACCTTGGTGGAGCAGAGGAGGATGAGAGATTCGCCGTCACGGTCAGGTCACGGCTGCCGGCCAACGTCGCCGTCGCGGCCAGGAGCGAGTCGCCGTCGTCGGCGCGCCTAACCCCCGTCGTGGCCACCGTCTTCTGCGCCTCACCACGTCGCCGTCGCGAACGCCGTTGCTTGACCACCTCGTGGACACCAGCGCCGGCGCCCCCCGGCAGCGCAACTCGATCTAGGTCTCGAGCGAGAGGCGAGGTGGGGAAAAACGACGGCCTCTGGTCTGTATCGGATACCCGCCCGATACGGGTGTAAACGAGAAAACCAGTGTAAAACTTATAGCCCAAAAACGACATGCCAAGCACCAACGACAGGCCCATCCGTTTTTATTTTACAGGGGTATATTTTACAGGTGTATTAGGCCCTAAAATGAGGAACCAAGCGGGGCCTAAGAAGGTTCCCAAAACCGGATGCAAATTGGGCCATCCCACCTTGTTCGCTAGTAGCTGCGTCTGTGCGAATCAGCGACAGTTTTGTCACAGAGACCGGCTTTCCTCCTATATGCCCCCGTACGCGGGGGAATATTCTATTTAACGCATTTTTGCGTCAAATTGTTTACTTTTCGCACAGGCTTGGATCCGGCTTGCCTGCTCCCTCTTCATGCTCGCATCCATGCTCCCACTTCATCCTACGGCTGTCTTTTCCCTTTTTCCTTTCTAATCTAATCATCTTCCTCCCTGATTTTAAGGGGGTGTGGCCAGGCCTTATTTTGTCCAATCAAATCAAACCACATATGCGGGAGCACGGATGGGCACACGGGGAGGGAGCAGGCAAGTCTCGTCCCACATGCTTATGATCGAACGCCAAATCTGGGCCGGCCCGTTAACGTGTAACAGCGCTTTCGGTTTTAGGAACCTTCCAGATCCATTTCTCAAAAAAAGGAACCTTCCAGATCCCAGCCGTTTTATCGCTTTTGGGAACCTTCTAGAAGGTTAGAAGGTTCCTGAATCGGGTTTTCTTTTTTATTTACTTTTTTGTTAACTTTTCGTTTTTATTTTTCTGTTTCTGTTTCTTTTTTGTTCTTTTTCCATATTTTTTTACCTATTTTTCAGTTCGGAAATTTCGAATATTTTTTGATAGTTTTAAAAAAATGTTCTCTTCTTAAATTTTTGTTCATATTTTTATAAAAAATATCATGTTTTAAAAAAACTTTAGAAATTTCAAAAACAATTCTTATTATCAAAATTTGTTCGAAATTCAAAAAAAGTTCTTGTCTTTAAATTTTGTTCATAATTTCAAAAATTGTTCGTGTTTAGCAAAAGTTCAAGAATTTCAGAAAAAGGTTCCTGTTTTCAAATTTGTTCACATTTTCAGAAAAATGTTCATGTTCATGGTTTTCAAAAAAATGTTTTTATTTTCAAAGAAAATTCAGCATTTCAGAATAATGTTCATCCTTAAAAAACTGTTTGCGGTTTAATCATTTTGTTTGCAATTTCAACAAATGTTCCCATGTTTCAAATTTTGTTGGCATTTCGGAAAAAGGCATACTATACAAATTTTGTTTCCATTAAAAATATTCTTTTTTAACTTTTTTTCAGGATTTAAAAAATGATCATGTTTTCTTTTTTTGTTTAGAACTTAAAATATGTTCGTCATCTAGGAAAATATTCAGAAATTTGAAAAAAGGTTCACATTCTTCGTAATTTATTCATTTTTTGGGAAATGGTTAAATTTTTGAAAAATTGTTCGGCGACACTGTAGCCATGCTCTCCACGATGTGGTGGATGTCTTGTCATACGGTTGGATTTGACGGGTGTTGACCCCGCCGGCTGCCGGCTGCGACCAATCGGCCCAAGCGATGCACCGCGCCCAGCCGACCTCCTGCTGGGGGAGTCGGCTTGAGGGCCTGTCGATTTGAGGGATCTGAACCGTCCCGATGTTTTGAAATGTTAACTTGTTTCCTTGAGCCTACCCGGGGGTCATCCCCCTGACGATAGCCCCTGAAGCTGTTGAGGTCCAGCAGTCATGGGCTGAGGTACTCCACAGGTTTCCCCCGAAAGCATGTTGAAGATGGCGACTGTAGGTTTCGATAAAGACGGGTCCGGCTGGCGGCAGTCTCCCAGCCGGAGGCTAGCCAGACGCCAGGGGAGGTGCCCGAGGGGACAACAAGCTCGAGGGGAGGGGGGGCGCCCCCAGGCTTGTGGCTCCCTCGGCCACACCCTGATCCATCTTAGGTGCCCCGTGGGTCTCTTCCGGTCCATAAAAAATCACGGTAAATTTTCATCCCATTCCGAAGACTTTTATTTCTGCACAAAAAAAGCACCACAGTAGTTCTGCTGAAAACAGCGTCAGTCCGGATTAGTTCTAATCAAATCATACCAAAACCATATAATTTTTTTAACATGGCATGAATACTTCATAAATTATAGATACATTGGAGATGTATCATCCACCTCCGCAACCACACGGTTCGCCAACAGTAATAACCTTCCATCCAAAATTGGCATACATTGGATGGTCGACTTCACCCAACGTCAAAAATATTATTAACGTAAACATGCAAAGAGGATATTAAATCCTAATATCAACGATCTATTACACACTAGGGTTCATCCATATACATGAGAACTAAGGGAACTACTCACTCATGATGGCAACAAACATCATAACACCCGGGGTAAAGGCCATGAATGAATTACACATGTAACACACAAGTTATCCCCCTTAGGGTTCCCGAGATTACAACGAGCGGCATGTGAATGATGATGATGATGATGATGACAGTGGGGATGATGTTGGAGCCTTCCCGGTGAAGGTGGTGGAGGCGACGGCCTCCTCCTTGTCGGTTCCTCCCTCCGGATCACTCCGGCGGCTAGGGTTCCTGCTCCTGGACAAGTTTTCTGGTCTCTCTGGGTCTCCGATCCACGATCCTTCTTCACGGGGTGAATACAGTTAACCTGGCGGCTATGATGGTACTCCATACAACCGCTCATACGGGCGGGCGCGGGCATATTGAACGTTGTCTTTTGCCCTAAAGGCTCAGCGACGATTGCCTCTTTGCCCATTTTGCTTCATTCTTTTATGGTAGGTAATTATCACTTTAAATACATGATTCCACTACCATTCCCTGGGATTTCTTCCATAAAATATCATTGGGTCCAGAAAAGCGTCATATGAGAAAAACGACAAAAAGAAGTGCGCGAACGCGGTAAAATTCCATAAAGCCTGCTTAGTAGGCACAAAAAAACTAGCAAAATAATCACATAATTTGGACTCATCAACCAGGTATAACAAAGCGCAAGTTGTTGGGAAACATAGTAGAAAACCAAACAAATCGCCCTACGATCACCCAAGAACAATATGAAGATGCATATAATGTTTGGATCAACGATCATTACCGACTCTGGAGTGCAGCGGAAGTAGATGATTCGGTGTAAATCGTACTTGGAGTCCCTCGAACCATTGATGATGATCCCGCGAACCGCCCTCGAATGATCACTTGAACGTAAGACTGAAAGCACGACCTCTCTACTTGGTTGCGAGCGTACTGTCTTCACGATCTGGCAGCGCTTCACCGTCCAGAGATAATTTTCACCAGAGAATTAGAGGGGAGATAGTAGAACCACACTGGGCTTCTAATTATGAGGATTAGGGAAACTAGTTCTAGCTCTAATTAGATCAACTAGGATCAACTAGAACTAGAACTGGATGAACTAGAGGAGGCTCCAAAGCTTGTGCCAATTGTCGCCACAAGGAGGGAAGGAATCCTCCCTCCTTGGATGGCCAAGAGGAGGAGAATTTCCCCTCCAATTTGGCTTCCCCTCCCTCCTTTCCATGGAGAGGGAGGCGCTGATACGTCCATTTTGCATCATGTTTTTCTATTGTTATTTATAATGTTTTTATGCATAATAATGCTTTATGGAATAATTCTAATGCCTTTCTCTCATAATATGCAAGGTTTACACAACGAGGGAGAATGCCAGCAACTGGAATTCTGGACCTGAAAAAGCTACGTCGGAGTTACCTATTCTGCACATCTCCAAATGAATTGAAAATTTACGGAGAATTGTTTTGCAATATATAAAAAATACTGGAGCAAATAACTACCGGAGAAGGCCCACCAGGTGGGCACAACCCACCTGGGCACGCCAGGACCCCCAAGCATGCCCTGGTGGGTTATGCTCTCCTCGGCCTACCTCCGGTGCCCATCTTCTGGTATATCGGTCATTTTGACCTAGAAAAAATGAGGAGAGGACTTTCAGGATGAAGCGCCGCCGTCTCGAGGCAGAACTTGGGCAGGAGCACTTTTGCTCTCTGACGGAGCGATTCCGCCGGGGGAACTTCCATCTTGGGGAGGGCAATCTCCATCAACATCTTCAACATCACCATCTCCTCTCAAACCCTAGTTCATCTCTTGTGTTCAATCTTTGTACCGGAACCTCAGATTGGTACTTGTGGGTGACTAGTAGTGTTGATTACATCTTGTAGTTCATTACTATATGGTTTATTTGGTGGAAGATTATATGTTCCGATCCATTATGCTATTTAATACCCCTCTGATCTTGAGCATGATTATCATTTGTGATTAGTTACCTTTGTTCTTAAGGTCATGAGAGAAGTCATGTTGCAAGTAATCATGTGAACTTGATATGTGTTCGATATTTTGATGATATGTATGTGCGATTCCCTTAGTGGTGTCATGTGAACATCAACTACATAGCACTTCACCATATTTGGGCCTAAGGGAATGCATTGTGGAGTAGTTATTAGATGATGGGTTGCGAGAGTGACAGAAGCTTAAACCCTAGTTTATGCGCTACTTCGTAAGGGACTGATTTGGATCCAAAAGTTTAATGCTATGATTAGATTTTATATTAATACTTTTTTCATAGTTGCAGATGCTTGAGAGGGGTTTAATCATAAGTAGGAGATTTGTTCAAGTAAAAACAACACCTAAGCACCGGTCCACCCACATATCAAATTATCAAAGTAGCGAGCACGAATCAAACCAACATGATGAAAGTGACTAGATGAAATTCCCGTGTACCCTCAAGAACACTTTGCTTATTATAAGAGACTGTTTTGGCCTGTCCTTTGCCACAAAAGGATTGGGCTACCTTGATTCACTTTATTTACCGTTACCGTTACTTGCTCGTTACAAATTACCATGCTATCAAACTACTCGTTACCGACAATTTCACTGCTTGCAGAGATTACTTTGCTGAAACCACTTGTCATTTCCTTCTGCTCCTCATTGGGTTCGACACTCTTACTTACCGAAAGGACTACAATTGATCACCTATACTTGTGGGTCATCAGGCGCCACCCCTATTGGACCCTTGTGGCCCAATTCTATTTCCACTACTTGGCCTTTTAAGGCCCTGATACGTCTCCAACGTATCTATAATTTATGAAGTATTCATGCTGTTATATTATCATTCTTGGATGTTTTACAATCATTTTATAGCAACTTTATATCATTTTTTGCGACTAACCTATTGACCCAGTGCCCAATGTCAGTTGTTGTTTTTCGCTTGTTTTTTACATCGCAGGAAATCAATATCAAACGGAGTACAAACACCACGAAACTTTTTGTGGATTTTTTATGGACCAGAAGACATCCGATGGGCCAGAGCAGCACCTGGGGGGTGCCCCGAGGGGGGCACAACCCACCAGGGCACGCCTGGGGGCCCAGGCGCGCCCAGGTGGGTTGTGCCCACCTCGGTGGCCTCCCATACCCCTCTTCGCCCTATAAATCGTCAAATATTCCAAACACCCTCGGGGTAACCCTAGATGAGAAGTTCCGCCGACGCAAGCCTCTGTAGCCATCGAAAACCAATCTAGACCCCATTCCGGCACTCCACCGGAGGGGGAAATCATCACTGGTGGCCATCTTCATCATCCCGGCGGTCACCGCGATGAGGAGGGAGTAGTACACCCTCGGGGCTGAGGGTTTGTACCAGTAGCTATGTGTTTAATCTCTCTCTCTCTCGTGTTCTTGAGATGTCACGATCTTGATGTATCATGGGCTTTATTAATATAGTCGGATCATATGGTGTTTTCCCCTCTTTATCTTGTGATGAAGTGAGTTTTGCCTTTGAGATTTCGTTTTATCGGATTGAATACTTTTATGGATTTGAGAACACCTGATATATGTCTTGCATATGAATACCCGTGGTGACAATGGGGTATTATTTTGATTCACTTGATATATGTTTTGGCACTCAACTCACGGATTCCCAAGGTGACATTGGGGTAATCTACGCATAGGGGTTGATGCACGTTCTTGTCTTTGTTTCTCCGGTAGAAATCTTGGGGCACTCTTTGAGGTTCTTTGTGTAGGATTGAGTATTATGAATATGAAATTATTTGGTGTTATTTTAGTACCAACTCTTGTATAGATCGATCGAAAAGAATAGCTTCGAGGTGGTTTTTGAAGGTAATATTCCCTAGAGGCAATAATAAAGTTGTTATTTATATTTCCTTATATCATGATAAATGTTTATTATTCATGCTAGAATTGTATTAACCAGAAACTTAGTACATGTGTGAATACATAGACAAAACAGAGTGTCCCTAGTATGCCTCTACTTGACTAGCTCGTTAATCAAAGATGGTTAAGTTTCCTGACCATAGACATGTGTTGTCATTTGATGAACGGGATCACATCATTAGAGAATGATGTGATGGACAAGACCCATCCATTAGCTTAGCATAATGATCATTAAGTTTTATTGCTATTGCTTTCTTCATGACTTATACATATTCCTCTGACTATGAGATTATGCAACTCCCGAATACCGAAGGAACACCTTGTGTGCTATCAAATGTCACAATGTAACTAGGTGATTATAAAGATGCTCTACAGGTGTCTCCGAAGGTGTTTATTGAGTTGGCATAGATCAAGATTAGGATTTGTCACTCCGAGTATCGGAGATGTATCTCTGGGCCCTCTCGGTAATGCACATCACTATAAGCCTTGCAAGCAATGTGACTAATGAGTTAGTTACAGGATGATGCATTACAGAACTAGTAAAGAGACTTGCCGGTAATGAGATTGAACTAGATATGATGATACCGATGATTGAATCTTGGGCAAGTAACATACCGATGACAAAGGGAATAACGTATTTTGTTATTGCGGTTTGACCGATAAAGATCTTCGTAGAATATGTAGGAACCAATATGAGCATCTAGGTTCCGCTATTGGTTATTGACCAGAGATGTGTCTCGGTCATGTCTACATAGTTATCGAACCCGGAGGGTCCGCACGCTTAACGTTTGATGATGATTTGTATTATGAGTTATGTGTTTTGGTGACCAAAGTTTGTTCGGAGACCCGGACACGGACATGATGAGGAGTCCCGAAATGGTCGAGAGGTAAAGATTCATATATTGGAAGGTAGTTGAGGGAGTCCTGGATTAAGGGGTCCTCGGATGGTCGGGTTATGTGACATGGGCCGGACTGATGGGCCGCGAAGATACAAGATAGAAGGCCTTCCCCATGTCCGGATGGGACTCTCCTTTGCTTAGACGACAAGTTTGGCGATCGGATGTGTAGTTTCCTTTCTTTGTAAACTGACTCTGTACAACCCTAGCCCCCTCCGGTGTCTATGTAAACCGGAGGGTTTAGTCCGTAGAGGCAATCAAAAATCATACAGGCTAGACATCTAGGGTTTAGCCATTACGATCTCGAGGTAGATCAACTCTTGTAACCCCTATACTCATCAAAGTCAATCAAGCAGGAAGTAGGGTATTACCTCCATTAAGAGGGCCCGAACCTGGGTAAACATCATGTCCCCTGCCTCCTGTTACCTTCGATCCTCAGATGCACAGTTCGGGACCCCCTACCCGAGATCTGTCGGTTTTGGCACCGACATTGGTGCTTTCATTGAGAGTTCCTCTGTGTCGACAACAGAAGGATCGATGGCTCGCCTTGTCATCAATGACAAAATCACCTTTGGAAGGGCCCTAGTTCCTGGGCAGATCCTCCAGTTCGGCAGTTTTACCATGGGTGCCCGCTCGGCCGTTCAGCCAAAGGCGGTCTCCCAAATTGCCAAAAATCATCTCCGCATCGGCCTCGAACACTCCGACAAGATGGATCTGGTAGATATTTCTGTTGGGTAACGCAGTAATTTCAAAAAAATCCTACGCACACGCAAGATCATGGTGATGCATAGCAACGAGAGGGGAGAGTGTCGTCCACGTACCCTCGTAGACCGTAAGCGGAAGCATTATGAGAACGCAGTTGATGTAGTCGTACGTCTTCACGATCCGACCGATCCAAGTACCGAACGCACGGCACCTCCGAGTTCAGCACACGTTCAGCTCGGTGACGCCCCACGAACTCCGATCCAGCAGAGCTTTGAGGGAGAGTTCCGTCAGCACGACGGCGTGATGACGGTGATGATGATGCTGCCGACGCAGGGCTTCGCCTAAGCATCGCCTATGGTATGACCGAGGTGCATTATGGTGGAGGAGGGCACCGCACACGGCTAAAAGATCAACTGATCAAGTTGTGTGTTCTAGGGTGCTCCCTCCCCACGTATATAAAGGTGGGAGGCTCCTCCTAGTAGGAGTAGGATTCCTCCTTTCCTATTCCTACTAGGAGGGGGAAGGAAGGAGAAGGGGAGGAGAAGGAAAGAGGGGGCACAGCCCCTCCCCTAGTCCAATTCGGGCTAGGCCCATGGGGGGCGCATGGCCAGCCCTCATGGCTTCTCCTCTTTTTCCCTTAAAGCCCATGTCGGAGGTAAATAGCCATGGGTAGCCTAGCCGGCCTCCCCTGGCCCTTCTGAAAAAGTTACGAGCCCGCCCGGCTCTCAAGAATCCAAGACATGGGGCCGCCTTCCCCTTGCTGGCTGCCACCCAGGCCGGCTTTCGGAAGGCGGTCCGACTTTAGCCCTCATGAGAGGGCCGACTCCAAGAAGCCGGCCACGAGAAGGCCGACGCCAAGAAGCCGGCTCCCATAAAGCGGTCAAGACCGTACCCACCAAGTTTGCACCCACCTAACGGCGGTGCGACGGGGCGTGGCTACAGTGAAGCCTGCCACCCCCAAATCCCGGAAGCACGCCTGGCACAGTGCGCCGTACGGGGTAGGCATGACCCGTCCGGCGCGGCACTGTTGCCATGTTGACCCTGGCATCACCCACGACGGGCCGCCAGCGTGGCCCACAGACGGTGGGCCCCTTTGAGCAGAGAGACGCCCGAAGGCGGCCACGCCTCCAACCAGTCGGCCCAAGACAGAGCCGGCTCCCGCCGCCTCCCTCGAAGAAGACGCCCCATTAAGGAGACAAGACGCGGTGAGGCTACAGCGATCGCCTGACAGGCGGCGGTACTGTAGCCGCGCTTACCACGACGAAGCCCACGTCAACAAGATGGAGCCACAGTAACCAGCCGCCGACCAGGCCCTGGACAGTGGGGCCTGCCTGTCGACCAAGGGGCCGGCAGCCGGCGGGACCCACCAGTCGGCGGGCCCCAGCAGCCAGCGCAGAAGCCGGCGAGCGCAGTCACAGACGGCTGGGCCCCGCGCCCAATCGGATTACCATTGTACCCCCGGGGGGTAGGCCTATATAAACCCCCCGGAGCACCCATGCAAAGGGTTCGACCCCTTGCTAGTTCTAGACACCACGCGAGGAGAAGAAGCAGGCTAGCCGTGCCCTTCTTCCTCCTCCCACCAAACAGCTCAAGGAGCGTTGTGTAGCTACTTGATTCATCTAGTGAACATGCGGAGACCCCGCAGAGCAGCAGTAGGGGTGTTATCTCCACGGAGAGCCCCGAAGCTGGGTAAGATCCGCCGGCGTGCATGTCTTCGCCTTATCCCGTTTCTAGGCACCGGCGATGTCTTACTGGCTCCCACAACGATAAGCCACCCGTTGGCATATGTCGCACCTACCACCCGACAGCCCACTAAGGCCCATATGTACTCCCGTATTCCCGTAACTCCCCCGGTACTCCAGAAAATACTCGGATCACTCGGAACCTTTCCGATGTTCGAATATAGCCTTCCAATATATCGATATTTATGGCTCGATCATTTCAAGACTCCTCGTCATGTCCGTGATCTCATCTGGGACTCCGGACAACCTTCGGTACATCAAATCACATAAACTCATAATACCAATCCTCACTGAACGTTAAGTGTGCGGACCCTACGGGTTCGAGAACTATGTAGACATGACCGATACATGTCTCCGGTCAATAACCAATAGCGGAACCTGGATGCTCATATTGGCTCCTACATATTCTACGAATATCTTTATCGGTTAAACCGCATAATAACATACGTTGTTCCCTTTGTCATCGGTATGTTACTTGCCCGAGATTCGGACGTCGGTATCCTCATACCTAGTTCAATCTCATTACCGGCAAGTCTCTTTACTCATTCCGTAATGCATCATCCCACAACTAACTCCTTAGTCACAATGCTTGCAAGGCTTATAGTGATGTGCATTACCGAGAGGGCCCAGAGATACCTCTCCGACAATCGGAGTGACAAATCCTAATCTCGATCTATACCAACTCAAGAAGCACCATCAGAGACACTTGTAGAGCACCTTTATAATCACCCAGTTACGTTGTGACGTTTGGTAGCACACAAAGTGTTCCTCCAGTGTTCGGGAGTTGCATAATCTCATAGTCATAGGAACATGTATAAGTCATGCAGAAAGCAGTAGCAATAAAACTGAACGATCATTATGCTAAGAAAACGGATGGGTGTTTTCCATCACATCTTTCTCTATTGATGTGATCCTGTTCATCAAATGACAACACATGTCCATGGTTAGGAAACTTAACCATCTTTGATTAACGAGCTAGTCAAGTAGAGGCATACTAGGGACACTCTGTTTGTCTATGTATTCACACATGTACTAAGTTTCCAGTTAATACAATTCTAGCGTGAATAATAAACATTTATCATGATATAAGGAAATATAAATAACAACTTTATTATTGCCTCTAGGGCATATTTCCTTCAGTCTCCCATTTGCACTAGAGTCAATAATCTAGTTCACATCGTCATGTGATTTAACACCAATAGTTCACATCTTTATGTGATTAGTTCACATCTCCATGTGACTAACACCCAAAGGGTTTACTAGAGTCAATAATCTAGTTCACATCGCTATGTGATTAACACCCAAAGAGTGATCATGTTTTGCTTATGAGAGAAATTTAGTCAACGGGTCTGCCACATTCAGAGCCGTATGTATTTTGCAAATTTTCTATGTCTATAATGCTTTGCACGGAGCTACTCTAGCTAATTTCTCCCACTTTTAATATGTATCTAGATCGAGACTTAGATTCATCCAAATCGGTGTCAAAGCTTGCATCGACGTAACTCTTTACGACGAACTCTTTGTCACCTCCATAACCGAGAACCATTTCCTTATTCCACTAAGGATATTTTTGACCGCTGTCCGGTGATCCACTCCTGGATCACTATTGTACCCTCTTTCCATTCTTATGGTGAGGTACACAATAGGTCTGGTACACAGCATAGCATATTTTATAGAACCTATGACTGAGGCATAGGGAATGACTTTTCATTCTCTTTCTATTTTCTGCCGTGGTCGGGTTTTGAGTCTTTACTCAATTTCACACCTTGCAACACATGCAAGAACTCCTTCTTTGACTGTTCTATTTTGAACTATTTCAAAATCTTATCAAGGTATGTACTGATTGAAAATATATCAAGTGTCTTGATCTATCTCTATAGATCTTGATGCTCAATATGTAAGTAGCTTCACCGAGATATTTATTTGAAAAACTCTTTTCAAACACTCCTTTATGCTTTCCAGGAAATTCTACATTATTTCTGATCAACAATATGTCATTCACATATACTTATCAGAAATGCTGTAGTGCTCCCACTCACTTTCTTGTAAATACAGGCTTCATCGCAAGTCTGTATAAAACCATATGCTTTGATCACTTTATCAAAGCATATATTCCAACTCCGGGATGCTTGCACCAGTCCATAGATGGATCGATGGAGCTTGCTCACTTTGTTAGCACCTTTAGGATCGACAAAACCTTCTGGTTGCATCACATACAACTCTTCCTTTAAGAAATCCATGAAGAAATACAGTTTTGACATCCATTTGCCGGATTTCATAAAATGTGGCAACTGCTAACATGATTCAGGCAGACTTTTAAGCATCGATACGAGTGAGAAAATCTCATTGTAGTCAAGACGTTGAACTTGTCGAAAACATTTTGCGACAATTCGAGCTTTGTAGATAGTAACACTACTATCAGCATCCGTCTTCCTCTTGAAGATCCATTTATTCTTAATGACTCACCGATCATCGGGCAAGTCAATCAAAGTCCATACTTTGTTCTCATATATGGATCCCATCTCAGATTTCATGGACTCAAGCCATTTCGCGGAATCTGGGCTCATCATCACTTCCTCATAGTTCGTAGGTTCGTCATGGTCAAGTAACATGACATCTAGAACAGGATTACCGTACTACTCTGGTGCGGATCTCACTCTGGTTGACCTACGAGGTTCGATAGTAACTTGATCTAAAGTTACATGATCATCATCACTAGCTTCCTCACTAATTGGTGTAGGAGTCACAGGAACAGATTTCTGTGATGAACTACTTTCCAATAAGGGAGCAGGTATAGTTACCTTATCAAGTTCTACTTTCCTCCCACTCACTTCTTTCGAGAGAAACTCCTTCTCTAGAAAGGATCCATTCTTAGCAACAAATGTCTTGCCTTCAGATCTGTGATAGAAGGTGTACCCAACTGTCTCCTTTGGGTATCCTATGAAGACACATTTCTCCGATTTGGGTTTGAGCTTATCAGGATGAAACTTTTTCACATAAGCATCACAACCCCAAACTTTAAGAAACGACAACTTTGGTTTCTTGCCAAACCACAGTTCATATGGCGTCGTCTCAACGGATTTAGATGGTGCCCTATTTAACGTGAATGCAGCTGTCTCTAATGCATAACCCCAAAACGATAGTGGTAAATCGGTAGGAAACATCATAGATTGCACCATATCTAATAAAGTACGGTTACGATGTTCGGACACACCATTACATTGTGGTGTTCCAGGTGGCGTGAGTTGCAAAACTATTCCGCATTGTTTCAAATGAATACCAAACTCATAACTCAAATATTCTCCTCCATGATAAGATCGTAGAAACTTTATTTTCTTGTTACGATGATTTTCCACTTCACTCTGAAATTATTTGAACTTTTCAAATGTTTCAGACTTATGTTTCATCAAGTAGATATACCCATATCTGCTCAAATCATCTGTGAAGATCAGAAAATAGTGATACCCGCCGCGAGCCTCAACACTTATTGGACCGCACACATCAGTATGTATTATTTCCAACAAGTCTGTTTGCTCGCTCCATTGTTCCGAAGAACGAAGTCTTAGTCATCTTGCCCATGAGGCATGGTTCACAAGCATCAAGTGATTCATAACCAAGTGATTCCAAAAGTCCATCAACATGGAGTTTCTTCATGCGCTTTACACCAATATGACCTAAACGGCAGTGCCACATATAAGTTGCACTATCATTATTAACTTTGCATCTTTTGGCTTCAATATTATGAATATGTGTATTACTACGATCGAGATTCAATAAACCATTCACCTTGGGTGTATGACCATTGAAGGTTTTATTCATGTAAACAGAACAACAATTATTCTCTGACTTTAAATGAATAACAGTATTGCAATAAACATGATCAAATCGTATTCATGCTTAACGCAAACACCAAATAACATTTATTTAGGTTCAACACTAATCCCGAAAGTATAGGGAGTGTGTGATGATGATCATATCAATCTTGGAACCACTTCCAACACACATCGTCACTTCACCCTTAACTAGTCTTTGTTTATTCTGCAACTCTCGTTTCGAGTTACTAATCTCAGCAACTGAACTAGTATCAAATACCGAGGGCTTTCTATAAACACTAGTAAAGTACACATCAATAACATGTATATCAAATATACCTTTGTTCACTTTGCCATCCTTCTTATCCGCCAAATACTTGGGGCAGTTCTGCTTCCAGTGACCAGTCCCTTTGCAGTAGAAGCACTTAGTATCGGGCTTAGGTCTAGACTTGAGCTTCTTCACTTGAGCAACAACTTTCTTGTCGTTCTTCTTGAAGTTCCCCTTCTTCCCTTTGCCCTTTTCTTGAAACTAGTGGTCTTGTCAACCATCAACACTTGATGCTTTTCTTGATTTCTACCTTCGTCGATTTCAGCATCACGAAGAGCTTGGGAATCGTTTCCGTTATCCCTTGCATATTATAGTTCATCACGAAGTTCCAGTAACTTGGTGATAGTGACTAGAGAACTCTGTCAATCACTATCTTATCTGGAAGATTAACTCCCACTTGATTCAAGTGATTGTAGTACTCAGACATTCTGAGCATATGCTCACTAGATGAGCTATTCTCCTCCATCTTGTAGGCTAAGTGCTTGCAAAGGTCTCATACCTTTCGACATGGGCATGGGTCTGAAATACTAATTTCAACTATTGGAACATCTCATATGCTCCGTGGCATTCAAAATGTCTTTGAAGCCACGATTCTAAGCCGTAAAGCATGGTGCACTAAACTATCAGGTAGTCATCATATCGAGCTCGCCAAACGTTCATAACTTCTGCATCTGCTCCTGCAATCGGTCTGTCACCCAGCGGTGCATCAAGGACATAATTCTTCTGTGCAGCAATGAGGATAATCCTCAGATGACAGATCCAATCCGCATCATTGCTACTCACATCTTTCAACTTAGTTTTTCTCTAGGAACTGGTACGTCTCCATGGTATCTACTTTTGCAAACACTTTTGCCCTTGTTTTGGACTCTAACTTGCATGATTTGAATGGAACTAACCCAGACTAACGCTGTTTTTAGCAGAATTGCCATGGTGTTATTTTTGTGCAGAAATAAAAGTTCTCAGAATGACCTAAAAATCAATGGAGAATTATTTTGGAATATATAAAAATACTAGAAGA